>NW_019213495.1:497845-525323 GCF_002532875.2 Varroa jacobsoni
AATAAAGACTATGACAATTAAGTATAGGTTGACCCGCGCAGATACCAGTTTGTTTCTTTTACTGCATAGTGTTATCTTTATAATAAGTTCTATTATAATATTGTTGTTGTAAACCTTGAAAAGCGGCACCTTAGACCTGTATTTTTAGGTATTCAGGCGTACTAAGAGGAAAACTACAATATATGTAAATGAGTTACTAAAATGGCGAAATTAAAATGAATATCGTTACTAATTTTCTGTAACTGATATAAAAGTGTAAAATAGGAATCTTCCACTCTGTATCGCTTTTCATTTTCGTTTCCTTGAGTGTTTGCATTCAAAGCCACTTATTCCGTTGCAAAAAGTTCATGGGGACAACGATCAGCAAGACGCCGAGAGGCCCAACCTACAGGATGGAACGCAAGCGAACAGATCGCCGGCGACGTTGCTATTGCAGAATCGGCCGTTTCGGCTTAGTGACCAACGTAGTATACTGTTAATTGTATTCTGTACTGTTACTGAACACATTTTCTTGCGTTACTCTACGAGCTCTTTTTCTAACTTACATCGCTACGTGGTTTCAACAGATAATCAGATTACGGATGTCTGGTGATTTGGGCATTCACTTCGAAAAATTTTAAGCCATTAGGCATATTAGTCAGTATTCAGGCAATTCCTATGGTTCTGCATATGGAGCATAAGAAATCACACATTCTTCACACTACTATACAAGCCAGGTAGTATATATATACATATATCACTAACTGGATATCATGAAATTCACATATAAACAAAGGTAATACAGCCAAAATGTACGCGAGATGCGGCGTCCCGTAAAATTGCGGAAGCTTAAAAGATGTCTAGTTTGAATTACTCATTGTTGGAGATTTGGTAACAGAGTGAGAATGAGCAACAAGTTAGTAAAATACAGGACACTTCGCACCCTTTGGTGACATGATTAGGATCTATGTCTGATGGCAATAGCTGTTCGATCCCCGTCGTGCTACAGATAAACGCGCGTTCGACTATTTACGCAGTTGTTGACTTAAGCCCAATGATGTATATGTTTATTATGATTATGATGCATAGAAAAACATCAAGCCGCTTATAGCGGTGGTTTAACGGGCCCGTTTAGTGATACGCGCAGAACTGAAAGCACGGCTTTCTGGTTCTACTACGGTAATCTGTCGTATCGAAACAGTTTGATCCCTAGACATATTTACTATAAAAGTAGCAGGCGGTACGTGATACCAGTAACTTTGCTGCTCTCACAATTTGTCCAGCAAGCAAAGCTGTAACAAAATTGTACCACATTACCTTTGAATTTCCCCGCCATGTGGCATCTGACAGCAGCCCAGGCTACACGCAACTGGGTTGCGTAGTCTGCTCGTGTTTTTATTAGTCGGCAGGGCACGTGGAAAGGAGGATCAACAAAATTCTTGAGCGCGGTTACACAGGCGACCTACCGCAATACGAATAGCGCGGCGCTTGGGTAAGGGTGATGGGAGCTGTTTCGGGTTCGAAGGGACCGCGGGAGCTGACTGCCGCCAGCCAGCCAGTTCTCCATTTACTGTATAAGTGAAGAGCATTGACGACGACGCTTTGCGCTCATCCGTTGCTAGTTGTAGATCGCTGAGATAGTTTCTCCGTTTGGCGGTGTTTGGCCGCCGGGTGGGTGGATGGTCACTCGATGCTGTTGTGTGTGCCGCGTCCATTCGTGTGCTGTGCGCTGCTACTATTGCCGTCGTGGTGACTTTGTTTACCTGTCGTAACTATACGTAGTCATAATAAACCGAGTTCGGAATACGCTTTTTACGGCGACCTAGATGTTTAAATAAATCAAACACTTTGTGGCAGCTTTTGTAAGGCAAGTAAGTACTGTTGATATGACTTGTTAGATTAACTCGTGAAACCCCAATGTTACGTCTCTTTGATCAGTTCGTCTGTGCCATTTATTTGTGGGTGTGGTAGTAAGTAAACTTTTGAGAATAATCTGATGTCGTAACATCTGGCATTACAAATCCACTGTAGTTTTAAATAGCGAACGCGTTATTGCTAAGTGTAACATATGCCAAAACGTTGCTGAATCGTTCGGAAAGAATGTTTTAGCGCATCTTCACTACATCTTTGAAGTTTTTAGATAAAACTTGTAGCACATTCGGCTACGTGGTCTGGTCCAGTGGTGCTCAGGCTACGTACTGGCCATCTGCCATTAATGGGTTAAATAGTGAATCTGTCACTTGATGTCTAGCCGATAGTGAACGTGCTGTACTTCAACGCTCTCCGCAGTTTCCCAGCGATTATCGAAGATCTGCTGGACCGAGCAGGCTGACAGGCCTGCAGCAGCGTTCTCGGCATCATCGTCTACCATTTCTACTGCGGTCCTGCTATCACTGTGCACTGTCAATCGTAATCAGAGAGAAGAGTGAAGCTGAGTTAGCGATTTGGACGCTAAAAACGACTTCTGTTCGTCAAACCCCATTACCGACCAATAGTTATCGTCACTTTTCATATCCCGTGTCAAAACAATCGGTCGCGATGTGCGCGCAGACAAACTCCCCAACAATTCCATTGGACCCGTCAAAGTTATCGCGCCAGCCAGGTGCCGGATTTACTCCATTAAAAAAAGACAGCCCGTACTCACCTGTCGGAGTAAACCTCACAGGACTACCTCGAAGGGTGAAGGATAGCTGTGCAGATGTTTACAATAATGCATGCACGAGATGGGAAAGGGCCAAATTGCAGGGTGCAAGAACAATTCGCGAAATAATCGTACTCAAAGGTGGCGAAACACCAGACGAAGCGAAACTGGACGAGCTCTGCGAGAACTTGCTAAAAATAATAGACGATCTAGCAAGGATCGTCGACTCGATAAGCTCGGTGCGAAAAAATTTTGAGGCTCTTTTAAAGATCTATAAGGTGAAGGCCTCTATTGACAGTGACACTATGGCGAACAGCAACGTTCCATTTTTGAGTTATACTCTAGAAAAATATCTCGAGATGATTCGTTCAATCGAAGAGCCGTACATTCAGGAGCTCAAGTTTAAGCGAAACTTGATTAAGAGGGTTCCTTTACAGAATAACCAAGCTATATGTACGTTCATTAATGTCTGTTGGCTACATGATCCGCTAATAGATGAGTCTGTAATGCGTGCAGTGCTAGCGCTTGTCGCGGAGTGTGGTTTTAAATAAAAGAAACGAAACAAACGACAAATATAGTGACAATATACTTTCGATCAGCTTTTTCATTTTCTCGTATATGATACATACGTATAGCTATATCAAATTATCGTACATGTACAATGCTTTGTTTTGCCAAAATTAAGTGCTTCTGTATTGATTTGAATTGAACGAGAACCTTAACTAAGCTTTTCATCATTTGCGATTGTGATATGATTGACAAATTGTTCATAAAAAAAAACGTAATGTCACGTTTTTGGCTGTCAGATTTCTTTATTTACTTAATAATATCTTTGCACTCTTAGATAACTAGAGTGTAACATAGCGTAGGCTTCAAACTGGTTTCCATCCATATTAACATTCGATTGAAGTTATTCAATGTAAAACCGTTCCCTCTTCTATATACTCTAAACACTATCATCGGATCGCACACATCACGCTTCATGCACAGAGAATGTGCTTCACTGAGCTCGCGTGTCAGGCTGTCTTGTTCATTACGTTGCTCGTAGAGGAAGTGCATAATCTTGTTTTTCATCGTTATCTCACTCTCATTTCTAGAAGATAATGATAATTGAAATGAAAAAGTCGATTACGAACAAGGTTTTATTAGTACATACTGGGGGAACTCCCCCGCCAGGGTGCGTTACGTGAGGTATGGACGTTGCTAAACTTGCTTGCCTAATGCCAGTCAGAAATTGAGTGGCGCCCAATTTCCGAACAAATCTGTCTTTACATAATCGAGTCGTCTATGAGTAATAGGTTAGTGAAGTTGGGAGAATTTTTCTGTATTTGTCCGATAGTGATGGACCTGTATGCGAAACGAACAGTAATCCTTGAAAGGAGGGTCCGACAGGCCAAAAATAGTACGGATCAGAGCGGGCAACCGTATAGTAGGGCAGACAGAATAGGGATCTGAAGTCGCGCAAGCCAGATACACTAAGGCCTTACATTGAGCGATGCGAACATTAGCTTTGAGCTGTTTTTTTTTTGCTATTTTCTCTCCTTTTTCCCCCGCCTGCATTTGTTTAAGTTCCGGGCAACTGGCTCTTTTTTTTCTCATAAGTCTTCTTCGGTACCGCGGAAGCTGAAACGGCGGCGGCAGCAACAAGTGATAGGTGTTGCACAATTAGGGGCTTCCAAAAGATGTTATTGTTGTCTCTAACGAACGTTTGCTATTTAAAGCACACGCCTTAAAACTGAGGCCCACTGCCTGCCAACCAACTGTCAGCCATGTCCTATTAAGGTCATGTAGCAATTTATCTAGGGACGAATGCGCTACCTGCTCAAAAAAGCCTTCAGAAAAGTAGATCCCATAGATGATTCTCGAAACAGGATTTTTCTTACACACAGTACATAGTACAGTGTCTAATAGTTTTATACTTAATGTATATCTATACCGATCGCACGTACTCTTCCATATATGTGACAAAATACAGACATTTACTAACCATTACCCTGTGCTGGTTGATTGTGATAACCGTGTTGGCAATCACATGTATAGGCACGTTTGCTTTCGTAGTGTTTCAATGGCAAAAAATTGAGTAGTTTCCCTTAAGCATGAAATTAACGATCGGTTTCAAAGGGAAACAAGCGGCCAAAATTATCACTATGTCCTGTAGCACAGATTTTTTTTTAGAAGTTCCTTTCCAAGGACTTAAAGCCATTTCACGCTGTGGCTCCCAAAATAGATAGAAACTTGCACCAATATGCGGGGTATATATATATATATATATATCACTGAGCAAATTATAATTTGACTCCATTTAACCTAGAGATGAGATCTTATTGTTATTGCACTAAGAATCTTAGCAATTTGATTATTGATTTGACAGGGTTCTCCAAGCAACTGCTTTTTTTAGTGTAGTAAACTGAACCTCTTTATTTAACTATCAGAGTCATATTACGCGCGCAAAATAGATCACAAACGCTCTTGATTTGTGCGTCCTACTGTTTTCAAAATGTCTAGACATAGCCAGGACCATGTAGAAATAAAATGGCATTAATCAGAAAATTAATTACTGCCGAATTATTGTCGATTTACTTTTTTCTACGATTTTTTTCCGTATCGTACTATATATATTTTAATATACTGCTATTAGAAGTAGTACAAAGGTTTATGATAAATGGCAACCTGCATGCATTTGCAGTACGGCCACTTTACTTCATACTGGTCTCTTTTCAGTATCAGTGACGAACCCAGTGAATGTTTAATTTTTCTCCTTCGTAGCGAACTCGAAAGTGGCGTTACCTTACGGTTAGTAGCGATCAGCCTACCCCACCATTACTTCCGTTAGGGGGTCGTTTCTCTGCCTATGTGAGTAAAAGTGTGGGTGGTTGCTTTTGACGCTATTCACAGGAGCAGAGAAATAAACGAACAGGCGGATGACCGGAACATACCCATACTCTTATTGTAGGCCTCACTCACTCACTCCACCCGTTCTGCGGCATGAGTTTATGTTCTAAGTGAGTGACTGACGATGTAGGCACACCCCGTACATAGTTCGGCATAACACTACCGATGACTTGTGTAGCTGTAACCGCGCGGTCATTTTGAATCATGCGCCTTTCGGCTTATTCGTCCGACCGGAAAGGCTACGTGTGTAGCTGAATAATAGTGTTTGTAGAAGCAGAATTCGGCAAAAACAACTGTTTCGGAACCGTTCTAGCGTGCATCGCACGTACAAGTTAATAAGTATGTTAAAGTTTGAACCTGTCGCTACAGATGATATAGACTGAATAGAAGAGATTACTTTTAGTGTCACATACTACAACGTTTTTTGGCTGATCAAACCGCCAATATTCAGCGCGCGGGAGTCCCTCGTGAGTTCTTTAATGAGCACCTGCTCTTCATGCTTGTCATTTACCTCTTGAGAAGTTGAGCAAGTAATCACATCATTACTGAGTCGATAGTAAATTTGTCGTTTGCGCAGCTAATTTCGGTGCACAACTCGATAAAGATTATGCTAATTCCCATAATTTATACCAGTTTTTTTTCAAAATAACTGCACAGCCTCTATGTGTGTGTGTTTCTCTTCGCAGCGGAAAAGCAACGGAATTGAAGGCAATTTTGAGTTTTTTTTTTTTTCTTAATATTATTCTTACCTCTTTGCTACTATGGAAGTTGTCGCCAATATGCTTGGTAATATGGTAATGCTTTACCTCACTGTTATAAAACCCAATGTGCTTCGCAAGGCAGACGTTTTGCAGAAATTGATCGATCTTAAAAGCTGAAAAGCCTGTATTTTTTGATTGATCGTCTGCTGTTAATGGACGAGGTAGCTGATCCATTTCACTGAAGAAAAATCCACTATGTCTAAACTCGATGATAGGCCAATTGCACTGCGAATTGACCACATCGATTATCGGTGCGTTACTGTACGTCGACGATAGTTGCTCAACAAGCGAAATATTGTCAAACATTGTTCGTTGTCTGCAATACAAAACGGCTAGGCCGCCACAAGGATTAGTTATGAAGATTAGATCGCCGATGACTTTAGGCTCTGAAATAGGACGAGAAGAATAGGGTGTGCAATAATCGCGATGTTTTTGAACGATATGCGCTATCTACATTAAGAAGCGTACGCTTTGAATTTACCTAAGTATACAGCCTTTGGAAGTTTTCATACAAAAAGCGATTCGGTCCATTTACAAAATATAAGCTCAGCAGTTATTATCTTTAAACGGGTCGACTGAAGTGTTTCTCATGTGAAGGTATATATATATATATTTTTTTTTTCTGTAACTACAGCTTATAATGTTATGTTACTGTTGACAAATTTCTCTAATTTTTCCATCGAATAATGTGTGTTATCGTGTGAGAAGGTAGTGAGTTTCACTTCTAAGAAGTGTTTCAACTACGTTCTAAGTTGCTGATCCGTTGAAGCCCAGCGAATAGTTGTCAATCCCAGATAGCATCCTCTAGATGCAGAATACCGAGCCCAAATCTGCCAAAGCCCTTTTGAGCAATTTTGTTAGCAAAAGCAAATGACGCCTGCTGTTTCGGCAGCATTTCGGTTTTAACCAAACATAGTACAAAAGATATGAAACAGCATGTTCTCCACCTAAAACATCAACCTTTGAAGAGCTTCCCCGAGTTAAAATTTCCCTCCCAATAAAATATTGTCCCAACACAGGCGTGCTTAAACTAAGAGCTGATATATGTATTTTTTGAAATATCAACTAGCTAGGAAACTGTCTACGTTAAATATTGGCATAAATAAATATTATTATCGGCTTAATACTAATATTATGTCAACCAGGTATGTTGCTTTACCATCTAAAATATATTCTTGACTGGATCATTTTTTGGACTGTATTAAATAAGAAGGAAACGGCTGAAATTCGCCAATTATAATACAATAGCCAATGATACTCAGAGGATTAAACCAATTAACGGACCATAGCCACTATATAGCCACTGTGACTATATATATCACAGATAGGGTTTTTGAAGCTGTTAGGCTATATCGTGTACAAGTGCAAACAGAATACGCTGACCTAAATTCTATTGAGTCCTTCGTATATATGATTCAGAGAACTATAAAACAGAAGCCTAAAATCGTCAATCTTACTCGTATATAGTCGCTAACATTCTTATATTAGTGATGTCTCCTTAAGGGCTTTGCGATCTGAGTACTTTGACATATGCGTTAAACTAAACCGGAATGGTCTGTCTTTTTAGAGACCAATTTTACATTTGGGTATTCTAATTTTAAAGCTGTCTAGCTTTGCACTCTGCACGCTGACCTTTTAATCACAACGAAAGATATTTCGTGGACTTTATTAAAATGATCAGTACATGATTTATTTGAAAATAGATAGTAATTTCTTTGTTATAAATCCAAGATCCAAAATACGCATTGCCGCAATCCAAAAGATTTTACACAAAAGCAGAGCTTAGAGGCCGAGGACCATGTAAGGTGTTACAAAATTATAGCCTAAATAGTAAAAATGCGCGAATTGTGTGAAAAGGGGACTTTCTGTCGTACACTGATTCCAAATCAGTCTATGTATTTTACGTACAATCTATGGAACTTCAACAAAAACCCGTGTGGAGCATACGGTTTTCATAGATAGTAAATAGTTCAATCTTTAACGCCAACCGGAAAGGGACTTGATGTTGCTATGGAAAGAAATTAAGTTAGACGGCAGTGTCGCGCAGTAAGTAATAAGGTGGTGGTAATACTCTCAATGGACATCAAGGTATTCGTCGGAAATAAAATAGTAAATGCAGCTCACTATCTCGGGTTGCTCAAAGGACTTATGCATCGTCGACACTGCAATCGGAAGCGGACATTCTGGTTACTTGATGACAACGCCAGACCTAGTCACCATGGCTCTACTAGTCCCCGGACTGAATAAAGGAATATCCAATGTTGTCTTCAACTCGCTAGTTCAAGCTAAGAATACGGGACCTTCCATGCCTGAAAACGGGCAACTGGTCAACAAGCATATCCCACCACCAATCTACTTTGAGAAGCAAGATATAGAGAAGTCATTTATGGCACGCGAATGAGAGGTAAATGGCTCTCCAGAAGGTCACAACGCTGGAACAAGTATTCGAAGAAAATAAAAAGAAGTATCTCTAACATGTTCATTCTAGCTCAACTAGTTTAAGAGTTATTCGTTCCAAAGTCCACCGGATTCGCTTGTGACAGCTTAACATTTTGCTAGCTAAGATTAATGGTACTGCTTGTATTTAAATAAGCCTTTTGTTATTGAATGAATAAAGAAATCAATATTGCAATGAACATCCTTTTCAGCCCAGATAAATAAAATTAGCGAGTTACAGTAAGGAGTCGATATCTCAGGTATGCGCTTACAATACGGAGATACGATATGGAAACAGTATAATAAACTTGTGACGCTTTTGACCAGTCGAGGGCGTTCTAGACGCACATAGGAGGCATTGTACGTACGGGTTATTTTAGTGGAACAGTTCGACTGTAATGGCTTCATTTAAAGTTTTTGTTAATGAAAATAACGTTTTACAAATCTAGATGCACAATTAGAGACATGAAAATGAGAGATTACCGCCTGCGGTATATTATGAACGGAAGAAATTACGTCGAAGGCAGTGTATGTTTGTTGTCGATGTTGCTACTGCAAAAAAACAGGTGATTCCCACCTGTATCCGAAAAGTTTATCCGCTCCTCGCACATCACGACTGGGATTTGAACCGGCGGATTTGGACACAGGCACTATGAGATGCTGGCACTTCGGCTGCTACGTTCCGGCTCAGTTTTGTCGTTGTTCCGCTGTTAATGTAAAGTTATTAAAAAAAAAAAAAAAAAAAAAATATGCCTAATCAGATTCAGACGAAGCCACTGATGTGGCGGATGGCCATTTATGTCCTGATTTAATTTTGCTTTGATCCTCTCATTCCCTTTTAAAACATCATCTAAACTGAGCTCCAGATTTATCATTTGGATATTTTTGGGTCACGTTGATAGTGTATGTAGTGGTCTATTCATTGCTGCTTTCTTGCTTGGCAAATTTTGAAAAGATACACCGAATAAATCGGGACCCGTGTGCCAGCGGGCCAGCCACATATCAGCTCGCCTGACGAGGCTAGGAAAACCCAGGCAAAAATTTGTACACATCTCTTTCAGCACATGTCCAGCATTACGCATACACCTAATACTGTCAACATGTCACTTTTTCCAGTCGAATGTAAACGGACTTTAGGCCTGCTTCGCTTGAACCTAATCAAGGTTCTGTGTAGCTGTTTCGTGTCAATCGGCTTCTGTAACTTTAACGGCTACGTCTCCTGTGTTTACCTTGTAGTCTAGCTATCCAATTTTCGGCAATGCATTGTTGTAATCAATCATTTAGTACCAGTTTTTCGGTCACCCTGCTTCAGCGAATTGATTTTATTATTACGCCCATCCCTTAACCCTACCTCCGTTATTCAATTGTGCGGAAGCATTGGTTCTCAGAGGTTTTGCATCTCCCACATACAAACACTTCACGACTGTGTTCTAAATATATTTGACCTTTCTGCAGTCGTTGTACTTCTCTTTACCAGATGTCGCTCTGTCACCCTTAACCAGTTACCCTGTTGAAGTTTATCTACCTCGATTACATACGTGCGATTACATAGTGAAAATAAGAAAAATTAATTACTTTTCAAAAATACAATTTTGTAGAGTTTAAAAGATCATCAGCTTTTACATCTAAATGTTTGACAACTACCAAGGAAGCTCACGAAAAACAGTCTCTTTTCCTTTATTTAAGCTATTAACAGGTCTCTAGAATAATTTTAGCACAAAATATGGAGTCGTGGCAAGTCAGCTTGTCCACTCAAACCTGTATATGAATACCGTTGTGGTTATTTTCTAGTCTATATATATATATATATATATATATATGGAGCAGAACGACATCTTAGCTATGATAGCTTAATCTCAACTAAATAGGGAACAAAATGTATTTGTTGAAATTATTTATTTCAGATCAGTGTTTGATCGTTAGATTTCGTACGTTCATGTATTCATTTGCGAATGCTATTTCTACTGTTCATAACATAGTTGTTATGTCAAATTACTACTATTTCTTGTATTTAATATGTCCGAGGAATTATCTAAGCTGATGAGTGGATGACTGGTTCGGTACTCATAACGACATCTGCGCCTCTCTGAAAGCGGATGAGATTAAAGCAGGCTTAATGAAGACGGAGCCACCAGCGGTAGCTTGGTCGAGCTTCTGATCACACCGTGACGATCCTCTGGGTAAGGTAGCTAGACAGTACAAGTAGCCGTTATGAAGACTACTATTATTTACATTGGAGAGTTTAGTCTATCTGATAGCATTCTGTGTTGTAGTACTACAGTGGTGCTTCGCGAAGGCATTGTTGGCGACGCTAGTGTGGTTCCGCTAGCGGCAGCAGCAACGGCGGCAGTAGCCGATCGCTGCCCGACGGTCGATTCATCAACGATAGTCAGCTTCGAGTGTAGAACGAGTATACTGCGATACTGCGACAGCACGGGGCGCTCCGATCAACAATAAGAAGAAAAAGGGCAACGCAAGATGATGATTTTAAGGAACAAGGATAAAATCAGAAGAGGAAATGGGTCAACATCGACTCTCAGCCAAAACTCAGCAGCCCCAGCACACTTTTGTATTAAGCGATGTTATGGCTTTGCTGTTCGTGTCGCCACACGTATCGATGGCTTTATAATTCTGTGTACACGGCACACAGTACCATGCACTCAGATACGAACAGCACCACGCGAAGATTGACACTCACATGTCGCATCAACGATCAGCCTATACTTGACTGTTTGCTTTCGTTAAATGTAACAGAAGTAACGGTAGTTGCCGTCTTTCTTAAATTATATATTCACACACCAATTCTGAGCGCCAGGCACTGCAGCACGGCAAAAATATCCGCTTTAATTACTCTATATCTATAAACCAGTTCGAGCGTTAAGGTATGTAAACCCTCTTGATTAACTAAAATACATGGTATCCGTAAAACTGACAATCTATGCTTGTTCTATGTGTGGTTGCAGTTGTTACGGACAAGCTCGTTCAATGGTTCGTTACATGATAGAGATCTACAGCAGAAATGGGATTGTAACCTGTTGACCTAAGGACTATTTTTTAAAGTTACTTAATTAAAATGTTATCCCTGTAAACTCAGATTAGGTTGAACAGTCTCTCCAGCATGATCGTTTACGAATGCGTAGTTTATGGTGAAAAAGTAACTCTCAAAACGCGCTCAATAGCCGTCCGACGTATTCGGATCACACGGGAACGATGTTGATGTCTCAGAGCAGAAGATAATTACTGAAGGTAAGTAACTTTCCCTATTTACGAATAACGCCGTTTGTTTCACTTAAATCGTCCTACTGTTTTCTCTATAAAAAATACTGTTTGGTTACGTTGTAAGGCTAAAACGAGCGGGCTGAATTTAGTACATCAAATATCAGATCACAAATGCTAAAGTATTCAACATGTGATGGAAAACCGTTTTGGTCTAGCTATATTGTGGTTGAAAATCAGAAATGATCTACAGATAACAGATATACCATTCAAAAACTAGTTGACCTTCGTTGAACTTATTCTAAGCCTTCTTCTCGAATGGGTGTAGCGTTTCAAGGGCGAAGGAGCTGCCGCAAACACTAATTTTGCATACATTCTATTTCGAAAGGGAACCGTCGCCTCTAGTGAACAACGCACGCAGATAAAATCACTCGATTTCTTAATTGCAACACCCAAGTTTTTGTCGCACTTCTCTGTAGCACTCAGTTGCGGAACATCGTGTTTCGACAGCTATATAACGCGGTGAGCTTGCCCGCGAAATTTTGGAAACACGTGATAGCTTAGGTACGATCCGGATGTCAACACGCCCGATTTTGTGCTAGTAGTCATCTGTCTGAAGTGATGAGTGCCTAATGGCTAGAGTAGCGGACGCAATACATGGAGAAACATCTTTTCATCGCTTTGTGAGCAATATATAGTTCAATGTGTTACTGAATTGTGTAAGAAGCTTAAATTAGGTTAGTCGGGCGAATCAGAATCAAACGGAGCCTGCCCGCTATCGTCACACTAGCGAAGACAGCCGCAAAAGAATGGGGCAGCTGTTTGTTTCAGCGCGTGCAGGAAATGCTTACCCAGTTGACATCACAACATGAACGGTAGCATTCGTTGTTCCTTCCCGACCCAAATAGTGGCTTAAATCGCCCATCCGGCTTAGAGCGAACTGTCGTTTACGCCCTCCCTCCCCACGATCCCAGCGCCGTCCCAGCATTTTGTGAATTCGAATGACAGAAGAGGTGCGCCATATACGGCGTGAATAGTAATAAGGGCGGCCATAAGGGCTGTGGCAATTGTAGCGAATTATCCCTTATTCAGATAATTCGTCTACTAAAGCAAGATGCTGCTGCTGCTGCTGCTGCTGCTGCTGCTGCACGTGCTGTCGTTATTGTTGTTGTTGTTCTTGGCTACGGCAAGATCGGTTTCGTATTAGTTTCGAATCGTTCAGACTTCTCCTTTGGATTCTGTCTACATAGAAAGGACGGTGCTATTTAATAATCGACAACTGAAATCGACATATATCACAAACGAACAGAGCTGACAAATAGCTCTGGCACTGGTTCAAGACATTAGACGAAAGGCATGCAGAACTAGATTTTGATTTCTCACTACTAACTGTATAATCTAACTGAGTGCAAATGCATTTTGCTACGCCAACACAACGGAATCCTCGTTGGCCTTCTCGAAGGCCTACCTACCCTACAGCTCTCTATATAATTTAATAATCTCTCTCTCAGAGAGAGAGACATATATATACAATTTCCAGTTGTTATCAAAGGATGTCTATCTTTGTTAACCACGACTGTAAGAAAATCGTTTCTGGAAGAGATAATACTGAACGTAATAATAAGCGATACTTTAAGACGACATCCTCGGTGCACTTATAGTCGCCTGCTTCGAATCTACATCAGGGCTAAAAATGTCTGCATATCTGCATAACATAATTGTAAAGCACGGTAATCGTATTGTTTACTGCAGATATTGCGTAGAAGGATCCCCATGGTTAGCGTTGGGATCGCAACAAAGTGCGTCGACGATTATGTGTGTCCTGAGAATTTTGATCTTAATTCTGATCGGCCAGTGGCCATTCATTGGATCGATAGAGTGTTTCGAAAAAAATAGAAGGCTACATTGGCCGGGCTGAATACATGTAAGGCTTAGTTCGTTTTTAATTCCAACTACAAAATATGTCCGCTTTGTGTTAATGATTTGGTAACTGCTCTTCTTTTCAGAATGTATCTGTTTATCTTGCGCTGTTACCGGGTTGTTGTTGACGGGGGGGCTCATAAAAAGGTGCTTAGGCACCGAGCATAGTTGAGGTGATACAAGTGATTCTGGATAAAACGCCTGTTCCAGCAGCACTCGTCCACGCAGGGCCTCACAGGGTCCGGAGTGGTCAACACAAGCGACTTAACGCCTATCGGTTTCCATAGGGATGCCAGAACGACGAAAACGCTAGTGAAAATCGCGCAGCTTAACAATCGCCTGTGCCAATAGGGAAAGTCACAGGTTTGTAGAGAGTCTGCCTGCGAAGCCCTCGCTTTTTATCTGGGCAGGACTTCGAGTCGCGCTGCAGAAACTACGAAAGTGTCGGGCGCCGATATGGTGGCCAAGAAACAAGCCGAAAGCCTACCAGACCACTGCTCATGCACCGTCATTACTGATGTTGAGGACGGTATGCTTCCTAGCTGAGAGACGTTTGGAAAAAGACCCGTGGAACTGGTCGCCCTCTAGGAAAAAGACAACGGCGACGATAGTAGCGCTGCCGGCCAGCCGCGCCATAGCAGCACTACCGCTAGCAGCACTCCGAACTAGCACTGCAGATCGCATATGCTGCTTCGTCACTATTGGAATGCAGAGATCACTAACAGCTAACTAGGCAGGCTCGGTTCCTCGGTATTTGTCGAATCAATCCTGGAATTGAAATACTGACCATAGCAGTCACAGCGTCGGGCAATAGTAGCAGCAAGTTTATAGGACGCGGTTGCATCGTATCTCAATATGCCCGCCATCTCCATATCGGTGCCTCGCAAATTGGACTAATTCGACAGGAAAACATAATATGGCCTTGACTCAACGTTTCTACTGTTGTGTACGTGCAACGGACGACGGCGGCAGCAGCAGCGGCGGCGGCGGCAGTAGCAGCTAGTGCACTGAAAATCAATTGCGAAAAGATGACGTTACCTTCTACGTAATCATAATGATAATAATGGTGAATGTAATCGACGAAGTAACCCGTTGAGAGGAGTTGTTCGTGTTGTGATTTTCGTGAAGTATTCATTATTTTAAGGTCGCAGAGTTTGCCAACTGCAGATTGCGGGTTGTGATATAAATAGTTGCGTGTGATTATCAGTGAAGACAAGCGAGTTCGTGCTTAGCAAATGATCGAAATCTGAATCAGTCGGATAGTGCTAAGAGTTGTGCGGCTGTCAATGCACGAGAATGGAAAATAAACATAAACTAAAACATCGTTTTGACATTGTGCGCAAGTTGGGCCAAGGCACATATGGCAAAGTGCAGCTTGCAATCAACAAGGAAACTGGACAAGAGGTAAGTACTTCTACGTATGTGAGAACGGTAAGTTGTACAATAAGTTGTTCGCTTTAAGCTTTCCCCAACCAAGCATAATTGGCTTCCGCTTTGCTAGGTGATTAAAACCTGCTTCATGAAACTGTCCGTCATCCGCTTTTCTAAGAGTCAATAAGTGTTGTCATTTTACTTAAGACAGTATTACGGAAAGTACTATCTATGCTCCTGTTCAAGAAATGGGAAAAACTTATCGCGTTGATGCGTAGGAATGCCAGTTGATCAGTCAGTCTAAATTGAACCAATTTAACGTTCATTCAAACAAACCGCGTCGCTTTAGAAATATACAAATATCAGCGAATGACAAAAATCCAGTAGTAGAAGCAATACTCTTGCCTTGTGTTGTATGTTTACTAACGTTTGTCATAGGTGATCACTCGAATTGTCTAGATTTATCATTAGAGGACTGAAAACGCAGGAAAATGTCGTCGTCTGCCTTCGATATTGTTCTTAGCTTCTTTCGTTTTAAAGCTCTTCAAAGATAGCTATTCAGATTTCGGAATGTGGCGTCATTTCAGGAAGCAAAACCTGGCCACATTGCTAATTCGATCTGTTATAAAAATATTTACTCTGACGTGCCTCAGCCTAGACACAGAAATGATAGCATATATCTATAGACAGATGAAAAACTATCTGGGCAAGACGGTTTTTCTAGTCACGAAAATCTCATTTTACGTTTGGTGATTGAAATAGTACAATTATTTTTCCGTTTAGTAATGTTTTACGCTCTGTTAGAGGTCTGAGAAAGCCGTTCACTCGTCTGCCTGAACGCTGTACGTATTCGTTTTCATCAGCGTTGATTTTATAGATTAAATAAGCCATAGTCTTATGCTGGTCGAAGTGGCAATAGCTAAACACAAGTCCAACTTGAAAATAACAATCGATATTTGAGCTAGATTTGCCTTTCAACTTCCGTAATTACTAATAACTAATTCCATAACAAGCAGAATAAAAAAGCTTTTGTAAAACTTGGTGTCGCTTAGCTCTTTGACCACACGGGGCTTAGATGAACCCGTTGAGAAAAGTAGAGCGCACGTTCCTAAAACTAAATATCAACATGAAATCTACACACATTGAAACTAATGTAAAGCAACCTCAGGCTATTGAATTTCTTTCGTCTTAAGTTGGGAATATTGTTTTTTCTTTGCCTGAAAGAACCAAATAAAAAAAATAGTCTAATACATATTTAAAAATGGAAGTCGTCCGTGACAGCAACGAGTTTCTGTATCAGCAGTATTATCAGATTGCTCCCTCTCTTCTGTCTCTTTTGTAACGGGGTTGAGGATTCCTCACGGAAGCACTTCTTTGTTGATCACAACCATCAAAAGCCATGAGCCATTTGGCTAAATCGTACACTGGCGCCTTACTATTGCATATTTAACTGGACCAGCACAACTACGGAAAGAGTTAATATTCCTTTTAGTTAATATTATGTTTTCGGAGATACGTTCGAACTCCATAGCTCCTTTCCATCCAGGTTCTACTGTCCGCCACAATATTATGCCATAATGTGGCTTGTTTTTAGCAAAAATGAATTTCTTCATTATTAGAAATCGACATGTGGGCGGCGGATCACATGGGCCGAACCTAAATTGGCGCTGAGGAGTCGATCGTACAGTCGAGATGCTGAGAAACATAAAACGCTACAGAATTCCCCTTCTGCAAGGGCATAATACTTCTAAGCAATATTTGCAATTTATATGAATGCCATTCCAACTTGTACTGGTGCTAAGCGGCGCCCATGCTACTCTTTATGGGGTTTTACTCTTTTCCTGGTGTTTTCTGGAGACCTCTTCAGCGCCTGTTGATCTCGGAAAGGCATTTTTGAAAAAAAAAAAACTATGAAATTCCTTTCTTGACAATCGAAAATAAGAGTCAGGTTTTTGCGAGCTTCAATAAAGCCAAAACGTTTAGTGATTGAAGCGACAACACGCAGGAAGTGGTGGCTGCCTGGTTTGTTGGTCTACGGGCCTAGTTCTTCTTTAGATCTGACACTGCCACGCGGTGTCTATAGTATTTTTCATCTTCTATGTCGTCGGTGATCCATCCACCCGTCCATTCAGTGCATTGAGTGCATTCAGACATACCATACTGACCAAAAATGTGGGCGACACAGGCAGTTCCCCGTTGATCGAAAAAGCGTCTTTCTCGAAGTATTAGACAATAGCTTCCCACTCTGGCCGACGTCACTTTTGCCCGCTGACGACCAGACGCTACTCATACAGCAGCTGCAGCCATTTTGCTTTCGCTGGCTCGTGGTGTAACTGCCCGAGAGGATACCATCCAAAGCGTTACAATCTACGTAGTCTAAAAGTAACGACGACGCTTGCTTAACAGTTGGTACAGGCGACACGAGACGCATACCATTATATCTGTGTAATATTAAAGTATAGTGGCTAAACTCTCGATTGTAGATGGTTATTATTAGACTTATAGTTAATGAAAAGCCTTGTGAACATACTGACTTGTATCTTTTAGCCGAAATCCGGAATTATTTTCCTTTATATGCTGAAAAGCCATATACCATTTGTATAGTATAATAATTGAAGCTAGCCTAATAGAAAACGCGGAAGCATACCGCCCTAGTCATCCGGGATATTTTTCACTATGATATTTGAATAACACCGAATAACTTTCGGTGCACTAAACGAAGTACCATTTATTTTCGTCTCTGTCTCTCAGCAAGTCCCTGTCCAAGTTATTTTCTTACTGCACAAATAGGCAGGTTAGTGTGTAACGTATTTGACTACTAATCTTAGGTCTAGGCTCGAGTCTGGACATAAACATGGAGTTCTGTCTGATGAAGTGTCTAACAGCAGTATCAGGTGGAAAACTCAAAGCAGTTAGTGTACATACGTTCCTTCGAATGAATGTGCACTTGAGATCTAGTTAAAAATTGTGACCCGATATAGAAATTTCAGATTAAGATGGCTATTGGAATTAAATACTGCAACCCAACGAGTCAAATAGCTATCAGCATCGAGGCAACAGTAGTTTTTCGAGTCGCCGGACGTGATGCCGCTACAGAAGCTGGTGGCAAGTCTCTCTGCAGCCACACAAAGCAGGCGAGCGCTGCTGAGCCGAAAGGGCAGTCGTAGTGGTAGTAAACTACGCGTGCTTTAGGGTCCTTTGCTCTCGGTGGCATGGTCGTATCGACGACGGCGATGGCAATAACCCAGTTAAGCACTTGGTGGCTTTAACTGTGATTCTACATTGTGAATTGCTGGCTTTGCTTCGTGATGAATGCGGACTATGAGGGCTTATTCTAGGCCCAGACATCCGACATATCATCCACAATTTACCGCAGCACAAGCGACGCCGCGAATTGCTGCTGCAGGCGAGGGGGTAACTGACTGAGTAGGCAACGATTCTCCTGGTTCACAACTCTGCGTTACTAGCGCCAGTAGCGGTCGCCAGCGCGAACAGCCCTAGGGTTGTTTTACTCGGACAAGAGCGTCACCTGCAGCAGCAGCAGCAGCAGCAGCAGCAGCGCCAGCGTCAGCGATACCTTTCACCACTACCTTTACAGCCGACCAACGAACGGGCATCAAGTCTCGTAGTGGTCAGATTCACCGAATAGAGCCTGCTTCGTAATCCATCAGCTAGAATCGTCGAAAAGGAAAAGATGTGAGGGGGGCGGCCTATTGGGCATCCTATTCTATTAGGCCTACTTGTTGTTCAGCCGGCCGATGTACTTTTGGATGTAGCGTCGGAGTGTAGTCGTCTCCTGACCAGAACGTACAGACATGCGTTCCTGTTCATGCCGGTAATAAACATGCGGAGAAGACGGCAGAAATCTGGTTGTCACGAGAATGAAACGCCGTGTATAGCTTTAATTCGGGGGGCTTTTAAATGACGGAACTGAGGGCTTGCCGGCCCTTACCTCTACAGAGAGTGTTATATAGAAATAATAATACACATCGTAAATAATAGATGACATGACAATATCTTTGCTTATCACTCTATACGATTGAATCGGCAAATATTGCAAGTTTGTCTATAGACGTTTTTCTTTGCATCTGCTTATTTGACATAACCAAACGTATAGCCACCTAATTCAAGTTTAGTTATAGTTATAGATTAAACATATAATACTTTCGATAAGTCGATGTTGTTCTCAATATCCGCTGATTGAATACCTGTACTTAGCTAGCGCGAATTCTATTTGTGTACTAATTTCAATCGCTAAGACGTGAAAAGGACTCTTGATAAGGACCACTCCCCGACAGGGAACATATCCTTTGAATAAAGACGATTATGATTGACTTGATTTTTACTATTTACATCGTAACTGCATTAAAAAGTGGGATATATTAAATCACATCACTGCTTTTTTGTGCTCAAATTGAGTGTAGCTGAACTGTTGCTTCATAAAGTGCGTCTGTGCTTCGCTGATTTCAGTTCCTCGTGTGTTGTATGGGTCATCTAATGCTACCTTACACGATGCATTAACTAGCACTTGGTCCACAAATTCTGGATTCGTACAATATCATGTCGTCTCGCTTGGGAACGCAATACTTTCTATTATCGAACAGCATGACGATGGAAGAAGTGCACCATATCGTGTCACGTGTTATAGTAGTCGTTGTAAGAATTTTACAGGATTTTACAGGAAAAGCTGAAGTCACTAATCAAATTTTCTGAGATGCTAGGGAAGAGAGAAGGAAAAATAAGTACTGCAATATTTCTCCATTGATTATTATTACTACTAGCGATGCTTAATGTCATAGAGGAAATATTTCTGCACAGATTTTTTTTTTTTACTATTCTGGTGTTCTACAGAATGTTACGCAAAAGTTAATTTAGATGTCAATAGATCCGTTCTGAAGTACTGACAAATACGCCAAATTCCCCTTGTAGTTCACTGCCTATGGGTTTTGTTGTTGAACAACATCGATTTGTCATACTGGAAATTTTCTAGAAATAATCGAAATTGAACTTCGTACATCTACGCTCTGTAAAGCCGTCTTAGTTCTCTAAAGGGTAAACTTGAAAGTTTTAGGAAATCCTGCTCTCAAAGCAATTTTTTAGACATTGTCCCGTACTTTTTTCCTGCCTTTTCACACGCTTAAACTGAACAAGACAGAAAATGTAAACTCGCATCCCTCTATTTCAGGTAGCGATTAAAACGATAAAAAAATCAAAAATTGAAACAGAGCAAGATGCAGTTCGTATTCGTCGAGAGATTCAGATCATGTCATCAATTAGACATCCGAACATTGTGCACATTTACGAGGTGTTCGAGAACAAGGATAAAATTGTACTGGTTATGCAGAACGCGTCAGGCGGTGAGCTGTACGAATTTTTGAGCGAACGCAAGGTCTTAAGCGATACTGAAGCGCGCAGGATTTTTCGCCAGGTTGTCGCTGCGGTTTATTATATTCACAAATATAAAATTTGCCACCGAGATCTCAAACTGGAAAATATTCTCCTCGATGAAAAAGGCAACGCTAAGGTTAGTTCTTATACTGTCTACCTTAAACACGAGATACATACAATGAATTGATTCGTATAGGTGCTATCGATATAATATAGTGAATTTTTCGGCTGCGTCAACGAGACTTCGGAATCCTCACTAACTTAAATAGGTATTCTATAGATAGGAACTTATACAGCGTGCAATCTTACTTCGCGTACTTCCCAATAAAACTTGATAACGCTAGCCTGTATTTATGAGCATAGAATCATAATATAACATTGTTGCGAAGAAAATGGCGTTGTCTTATTGACACAGATAAAATAGGTAGTAGTAGTACCATTGCTAGACACGCACGAAGTATTTCGATCTGCTATTATATGGCTGTATATAATAGTAGGAATATATCTTGGAAAGAAAATATCGAAGTCCAAACGATTCTGTAAGTGAAACTATAAAGCATATGCTTATTACGAATGTCCGAGGTGTGACAAGTTAGTTGTCAGTTATTATTTCATACAGATCCATGAGAGTGTTGAGGATATGGAAAAGCTTTATGTGCCAAAAGGCGTAGGCATTAAATCCAAAGGACAGTAAGTACACACAAAGAACAGCGGAATTTGAATTTTGGCAAAAGTCATTGGTTTTAATTATATTACGGTTATTCCCATTTAATAAGGGTTTAACTTGGATAGCTATCATAGATAGCGAAAATCGAATACCGTATTATAAAGCGTTACATATTGATGTTAATGACACGGTGGTAGGCTTAATGTAACATACGTTTTCATTGATGTTTAGTAGTGTAACTGCACATTTTTACTTTACTTGCTCCAATGGAATAGATTGCAGACTTCGGCTTATCAAACGTCTATGATGAGAAAAATCTTTTAAGCACGTTTTGCGGCTCCCCACTATACGCGTCGCCCGAAATTGTTAAGGGGTTACCTTATTTCGGGCCGGAAGTGGACTGCTGGTCGCTCGGTGTGCTGCTTTACACGCTTGTCTATGGAGCTATGCCTTTCGATGGAAGCAACTTTAAAAAACTAGTCAAGCAAATTTCCACGGGAGATTACTATGAACCCAAGCAACGAGCAGGTAAGTTCAATCTCTTCACTGTCGGTACGCTCCCCATAACATGAAAAAGAAGACAGTGGTTTCCCATCTGAGCTTCGTCTATATATTGTCTTGATTTTTTTTTCTTTTTAAAAATGCCATCTGATTATTGATGTCTTAATTGGGCTTGACACGTATTTTTCGTTCTCACCTTTAAAAACATATTGTACGCATATAATCGCTTTTTCAAAATATTTGATAAGCACGCTATATATGTATACATATAAATAGTGCAACAAAGTTTCCACACTTTTTTAGCTTGCCAAAAGAGGCGTAGCTCTGGACTTCTATTCGCTTGTTTGCACGTTTTGAGGGATATTAACCGGAATTAGAAGGGTGCGCTAATATTAGTTCTATTCGAGGTAATTCTTACCCTATCAACAACGCGATCGCTGATGAATTTATCGCATTTGGGTATATTATTATTATTATCATAGCAATATTTGTGTGTTACAATCATTACACAAATCGAGTCATCTGGCTTTGTCTCTTACGAGATTCACGAAAAACTTCCTATGAAAATATGTTACTTAAATTCCTTGCTAAGACTATTCCTAACGTCGCTATTGTCTCTCCGCTATGGAGTCCGTTTTTCCGGAAACTAACAAAATTAACATTTACTAGTTCAAAATAGTATACCACAGTAAGTGAAATTCTCGACTGTTTTTGTTACTCTCTCTAGCCGCTTCCGGCCTTATCCGTCATCTGTTAACTGTGAATGCACTCGAACGAGCGACAATTGTCGACGTGTGTAACGACGCGTGGGTAAATGAGGAATACGACACGCAGCTGCTACAAGTGGCGGAAGATCTGGCCAATCTTTCTCCAGTCCGCCTCGAACTTCTTCTGGCACTTCAACCGCAAACGCCGCCCACCCCAGACAGAACTCAGCACAATGCACACCCCTTGACTGCTGAAAGGTTAGGGGAGCAGCTAAGTTCCACGGACACAACTTCAGACAATACAATGGACGAAGCGGAACCTAACGCCGTCGTTCCGAGTTCAAGTCTCATGCGAATGCCATCGTTGGCAGTGAAAGCTGGCAGTTCGTCCATTGGTCCGCCTATGCAGTCTTGTTCCATGCGGTATGTCTCAAATGTTTCTTCCACTGCCCTAACCAAGAACCCCTCGGTAGTGTCAGCTGTCCTTCTTGACGAGGACGACATGGACCCAACGGAGAGTTCACACTCTTTCCAAATTGCCGCTTCATTGCAACAACCACTTTCAAAAGACGTAAACGAGCCGATTCCTTTAGAAGAATCTGTTGAACAAACTCCGTTAAGGCCTGTGCGCCGCGCTTCTAGTGTTGTCTCGATGCATAGCGACAACGGTCTGCTACGTGCACCCATGAGAAGTGTTAGTAAAGCGTCGATAGAACTTAAAAGTAGCGCAAAGAGCAGCACGACGGATACTAAACTGCTGCTTCCTCGGGTGTTGAGTGGAACTCAGGCTGCGCCCAGCACTAGGGCGGACCAAAAACTGGAGAGAATGGTGGAACCACAGAAGGCTATCGAAAATAAAATTATTGATAAAGCCGCTGAAAGTGTTCAAGAGGTACATATCGTGTCGCGGATGGTAGAGGCGGTAAAAGCTCAAGAGAGTTTTGAAACAAAGGATCCGCCTCAAAGTCTTGTATGGCCATCTGATGAACGGCCGAAGAAAATCCCCGGTAGATTATCTCCCGAGGGAGCTCCCAGTGAAGAAGTAGCCAAAGAGAATTCGACGCTTAGGGAAACGCGAGACGGATTCACACCCAGAGGTCTGCCTATGAAATCCTACAAGAAATTTACTTTTGAACGAAACGGCGGCCAAGTGGTTGTTCGGGAGAAGATCTGTAAAAAAGAACAACAAGACGGAAACAATCGTAAGATCGTTATTGAGAAAAAAGTGACATCGCGGACATCGTCATTCGACAAGCCGCTGGTCGACGGTATAGAAGGCCTGAAGGTCCGCAAGGGAGATGAGAGCTCCGACGAGGACGACTTCGATCTCCACTTTGACTCCTCACACGGTCCTTTAGGTCTGCTAAACGTGATGAAGTTTATGGATCACGACTTTCGTTTGCGTTGGCAAAATCACTCGATTTTCCAAAATGTATCTCGCAGACCGATGACGTCCGCAACCGAATTATTGCAGGTATATTTTAAACTGAGTACCCTTTCCCTTCTTATTTGATTCTCTCTCATTTTAGTACTTACAGTAAATCGTTCTGGTTTTTATTGATAATGCTCTATATTGCCGTCATCGAATACATATAAGCTAAGAGGCCGCGATGTGTGGTCAGTAAAATTTGGCAAATAAGGTACCATAATACTAGTCAAGATTGACTTAATTGTGCATATACAAATTTGGTTAAAGCGCTAACAGATATTTTTTATCGTTGCTCCGCATTTTACAAAGTCTGTTCAAAATAGTCGAAGAAGATTACACTCGCCTTCGTTGATGAAGCTTTTCATGGAACATCGGGACTTTGCAACACCAACGAACGACGCATCCCGCGACCCTACTTTCGAATCTCATTTCGGGTTCCCTCTTCATCATGAGCCATTATCCAGGCATAATTCATTACAGGGTGCTCATAATCCCGTTACGTCGACCATCTCTGCTGACCCTCGCGCGTCCTACCGCCGACTAAACAGAGGTTCCTCTCTTGATAGAAGCTCCATGAGGATTCCGTGTCCACAAACCTCACCTCAGGTATGGGCTTAAACCAGATAGGTGTTCGTACGAGCACCTATCCAGGAAAAAAAAAGCTAAGAAAGTACAGGATGCTGATTATTATTCTTTTTCCTATATTTCAAAATCAATGCGATTAATTATGAGAGCAACCTTAAGCTAAAACGTGAGTAAATGTCCTGCTAAGCAGGTGGATCCGATGTCTTCATCATATTATTCGTCAGCTCGAGATGAAACTCCGCTAAGCACCGTTCGCCAAATTCCCCGTTATAGCCGAACACTGAGTGATCGTACAATTGATAGTGTGGATGTAACCGACCGAACTGCGTCCGGCGTGTCGGGTGTAGTTGGAGGGGTGGCGAATACAGGTGGAGGTATAGCGTCATCCTTGAGCTCTTCCTCTGGACCGACACCGCGCGTCCACCTCCGTACTCAGCAAGGACGACAGCCTGTTGTGCACATGGAGCTCAGCTTCAATGGTAAATATTTCAGCTTCTGTTTGCGTATAAATTAGCCTATAACAGGTACTTGTAACCCTATCGCTTACTGCAGACACGGTGGATTGATCCAAACGAGACTTTTTAGGCGATTTATAAAACAATTATCTAATACAGAGGCTACAAATATGATATTTTGCACGATAAATCGGTTGTAGGACTCGCGATACTTTCAACCATTTGCTTGCTTTGTTTTGTTGTTTTTTAGAAAATAGTGAATTCCATTGCCTGTTATTCTGTATGTATTTTGTTACATGTTATTATCTGGACCACAATATGGGTGTTGCTGCTATTTTCTAGATGAATTATTTCGTTCTATAATGAGCGTCGTATTCTCGTAGAAGGCTTATGCGTTCAGAGATCGGACTTTATCTGTTTTTTTTCTTCCTCCTCCTCAGGCCGACAACCAGGTTCGATAGGACTGACCCACTCCTGGTCAAATCATGGCCTGTGGCAACAACAGCATCCAGCCAACAATTCGGGTACGCCGACCCGCATCGAGATGCGAGTCCATTACGCTAGTCCAAGCTCACCTCCGACGACGCCACCAAGTGGCATGCCACCAAGACCGCCCAGGCCTACGGCTCCTTCAGCATCAGCAGAAGGTGTACGCCACGAGAAACAGCAGAACCTAAACGAGACCGTCGATCGTGGATCAGAACCACCGGAAGCAGAAGAAAGTGTTAGCGATCGAATTAATCGACGGAGCTACTATCATAGGTACTTTTGATAGCTATAAAAAGAATGTTGACGACCTCTCGTAAAACTAACCCACGACATTGGTATAACATCTTCTGTGGTCTGCCCACGATAAAAAAGCCATTCTTTCTGTTAGAATTAATATGACTTGCTTATTGAAAAGAACGTTGCCTAAATCTAGCGTTTCAACGTTCTAAAACTTCCGAAGCTTTGGTTTTAACCTTTTTTTTTTTTAAATATAAAAATAGTTTTTACTGTGTAAAAAACCTGAATTCAAATAACGCTAATGTTTTGGTACCTAATGAAACTACTTTTTTTTGTTTTATTGCCCATTTTCAGATTTAGCAGCGTGGACCGCCATTTACCACCGCGTCCCACGTCAACTATATGGGACCAGCAACAGGTGGCACCAGCAGTGGGAGGAGTTGGAGCAGGTGTCCTTTGGGAAGCTGCATCACCCGATAAACCGTTAGGGGCTCGCTTTAAGCCTCATTTTCCACCAGGCGAAATCAATCCTACCAGCATGTGAAGTAGGATCTTATGAAGAGCTCTTTGAAAGCATCGTCGAAAAAGCAAACGAAATTAAAACCATTTTACTTAGTGATTCCGGCTGTAGTTCCGTTCGTTGACTTAGTACGAACTGTACGAAATACATATCGTTATATAAGACATCGTGTAAGTTTTACAGCTTTCCATATTTGGAGATGACGTTTTGCTGATCGTTTACGTAATTAGTCATCCTCAAATTTTACTTTATCAAATAAACCAATTTTGTTGACATCTTATTTAAACATATAATAGAGTGCCGCCCTATATATATTAATGAAGTAAATACCAAAAGCAAAGCATAGCGTAATACCTCAGGTCATGCTGTGAAAAGATACTTCTTTAAATCCGTGTTTGCTAATCAGTCTTCTTACGATCTTTTGAAATAATAAATTGTATTTATACAGTATCGGCCTCAGTGAACGGAGTCAGTTAAGCATGCGGTTGGGCAGCGCGTGCAATTTGCTCGCCAAGGGTAACACGTACATCTTGGATGAGCATACCACGCTGTTGTGTGAAAACAGTAAACGAAAGTGTCTTAATATAAAGCTTTGATAAAATTCTGGCACCTGCGCATATAATAAGGGCAAATATATATTTGTCCTTTCACCTCCCATGCACAACGGATTACTGTGCTCGGAACTTCCTGGAGGCACAACCATCAATTCTACCAGGCCTAAATGCTGTCGCGTACGGTGCTGCTAATTAAGCACTGTACGATTTGCCAACTTTTTTCGGCCCGGTTTTTCAGCCAGGTTTTTCTATTTCTCATCCTCGCCTAGACGAAGCGCTAGGTGAAGCGCTAACAAATATGTATGTCATATTAATGACTCAGAATAACAACGTAGCGCATCTCACATAGAAGATATTAGTATACAACATAGCTCTGACGAAACAGCGACCGTCAATAAGTTCTACTTTTACCGATGAAGACCCAGAAAGCAATTTTTGCCAGCTCAGTTAGACTGGACTAACTGAGAAACGTGTCAAATCATGATCTTTAATCCGTCCACCGAGTTGATCATTTATTGTACAATAGGTTGCAAAGAATGAAACAATGGGGTGACATCTGTAAGATTTAGAAGATTAATAATTGTATAACAAACTTCATTACTATTATTACTGTGCTACCTTGAACTATAAAGACCTAGGGTTGTCTGGAACCCAGCAATATTAACCAGACTGGTCAGTTGGGAGCTTCGTAAATAAAGAACGTGCCTGTATTGCGGTCGCTTTGTATTTC
>NW_019213496.1:0-22465 GCF_002532875.2 Varroa jacobsoni
TATTGATGCCGAGATTTGTATATAAATTTACGGTGTGTGTATATGTGCTTTTGTGTGCTATTACCATGGGTCGAACTGTTTGTCCATTGTTGCCGAAGAACGATGTGTCGATGCAGTGAAGCATCAAGCTTTAATTATCTTTATCTAGACAAGCCTCTTATTTATTGCAGTACTATAGCAGCTACTGATACGCTAGGGAAGTTCCTTTTCCCTCCGTGCCAACGGTAACTTGTGAATCGTAATCTATTTAAATAACTAAGAAAAAACTTAGTTATACGTATCGTGTTGCTTATTCTAATTGGGCAATGAATCATACGCAAGGGGTACATCTGCATATAATTCATGATTCTCGGACTCTTCTGCGTTACAATCACGACATGATTTGGACACTGTGAATGACTAGCGTAATGTTTCTATAATATATATAATCGATGACGATTTCTCCGTGAGACTGTTGTTCTTCTGCAGTGTCCTTGCGGTACAAGATTGATGAGATTTTAGGCTAATGCCTGTTCCATCTATCAAATACCTATGGCAATGAACTATTTAGTAGTCAGGATACCATACCATACGATGCCATGTTAAATAAATGGGACGTTTGGTGAGCGACATATCGCTAGTTCTCTCTCTCCTTCTCCAGCAAAATAAACATTTTCGAACTTGACGGATGTATTCATCACAACGTAACCCAAACTACGGGTTAACGCTAAGCCCCAGGTGGCGCGCTCACCAAGTTCACGAAGTTTCCTATGTTCGGTACGTCCAATACGATTTCCGAACGCGCTACGACCCCTGCCTTTCAAGTAGCTACGTTGCTCTTATTATTCAATTATATTCATTGTAATAAACGTTCGTTACGCATCTAAGACAAAACGCGTTATCAGTAACAGGCTGTCTACGACCGGCTAATCCGCTGTTGATTAGTATTCAACACAAGACGCGCAGACGGACCATCAGCAAACGCGAGATGACAAAGTAGACAAAACATTTGACAAATACGTTAAATATCTTCAATTTATTATTCATAATAACTCTATAGAAAAAAAGCTGCTATAGGGTCGTGCCTTTATGTCGCTAGCCAGCTTAGAGGTGTTATCTCTAGTGTTTTGCCTATATGTCGCAGATCTTAGCTATGTCATCGAGGACGCTATTCCCAACTGATAACGCTCATTTGCTCGAAGACAAGAGCTAGAATGATGTATATCAGCCATTTCGGTCTGGTGCCGCCGACGACAACAAAGTCGCTGTCAACAATCGTGACAAACATAATATTATAGCACGGTGCGGCACAGCATCGCATTGAGAGGTGTGGCTCCCCGGGTGTGTGTTACAACAGCTTGCTGTCGCTTATAGGAACGGTAGCACCATTATAAACCGGAACACAGTTATTACTACTATTATGAATCTCTCGATCTACACAATGATAGGAACAATAGTCCTAACAAGCGAATAATAAGGACCATCCTGTCAGATTTAAGTGTGTGCCTGCGTAGCACATACGGACGGAATCGGACAAGACAGGGCCGGCTGTTTGAGCATTCTGAAGCACTCTGTCTTTTGAGCTTGTCAGAAAAGCAGATTTTATGATTGCCATTTTGATATGATACCGCTGGGATGATCGGTACGTTTATCTTTATCGATTTCGAAATGATAAAGCTTAATCTTGGCGCTGTGTGAAGATATTATGGAGATTAGCTTCCGGATATTGTAATTACACATAACCAGTGGAAAAGAGCAACCTGGCTGATATTCTTCATATTATAAGGCAATATCTGTGATCTCGATGACGCGAACAACCAATATAATAACAGGACGTAATTCATTACATTTAAGGTTTTTTCTTTGACCTTAGAAAATTCAGATCAGTTTATCGAAATCTAACCGTTAGAAATGAACATGTCTCCTTTCAATGTTTGCCACTATTAAGATATAGCAATTGTCTGTACATACATGTGTATAATAATAATCTGCTGTATATATATGATTTGCCTACATATGGGCTAACCCTAAAGATTTAGCCCATTAATCTAAAATCAGCCTTCTCTTCTTTCTTCTGTGAACAAGTTTCAAGGTGGATCAACGAGTGGGCACATGTTCTTAATACGGATCCACTGGTATCTTGTGATCCCATGAGCAGTGTCCCTTTCACGGCGACGACGATGTCAGGATTACGTAGATAGCAGATGCCTGGGATGCTCATCTCAAGTGTTGTTAACCAGAAGCCATAGCTCATCTCGTTCGTTGTTGGGTTTATTGTAACCAGTCTTCGCCACTATGTTGGATTGTCTTTGTTTCTCCCCATCTCAACGACACTTGTAGCTGGCCGTTCTTCTGGCCTGGCGAACAGTGAATCACGCAGTGATCCTAACGCGTGGAAAAAGACCTTCATTAGCCATACACTTTTATGGCTAGTATGAACTAGTATGACAAGAGATAGGTACACGTAGAAGAAGACTTATATGACCTAGATATTGGAAACATATATGTGTATCATATAATAAGTGCTGACTAATACTTACATGTCCCTGTTCTTATCACTCTATTTACTATGGGATCGAGCCCATTTGGAAATGTGGGTGGCTATCACTGATTGGTTCTACGTTTATCTAGTAACAATTACGATTCCGAAGTATTTCATCATGCTCGATTTATTACAACAGCAGAACTGGACCAGCTTTACAAAGACACTTCCGTTATACCGATTGCTTATTTGTTTCTTATAAATTTCGTTTAATAAACTTCCAACATTGAAGTTCTATAGCATTTCTAGAGTTCAAAACTTCGATTAGCGCATTGAACAGTTGTCTACTCCTTGCACCGAAAATTTTCAAGGGTGTCTCAAGATCGTACCATATCGCACATCATAATTTCTCTTAGATGTAACGTAAATATACTTTGTTGCCATTGGCCGTAGCCTATTATCCGGCTCCTTGCCGCTCTATTAGCTATTTGCCTGTCTGCTTGTTTAACTGTTTGTATCATTTACCGGAACTGGGCACCGGGGCAGGTAAAGGGTAAAAGTAACGTGCTGGGTCGAGTGCAGCGATTCGACTTTACGTTGTCGGTGCACGCAATCTGATCCAATGTTGAAGGTGTTTTCTTCCCGACAGAAGGTTAGCTACCGTTCGCGCGTCGCCAGGATCTTCTACTACTACTACTACTACTAGTTGTCGCCGTGTGCCCCTGATGCTATCTAAACCTGGGGTCATTTGTCTTTTTCTGCAGCAAGTGAACCAAAGAGGAGAAGACGAAAACGACCTCTTCTTGTCTCCCGTTTGCAATCGCCGGCAACGAGCGAAACGCGACAGAGCGAGCCAAGCTGGGCCTCAAAGTCGGCAGGGGCTTACTGTTAGACCGGCCCCGCTTATCGTTCACCGACTCGAGCATCGATTCGCCCTGCTAAGTGACATCCGTCAGGGGCGCCGCAAGCTACAGGACCGGCAGCGCTCGAAACGTTAGCGCCAACGACGGCAGAGTTAGTACACAACAGTGAATAGTTAATATTTTTTTGCACCAGTAATATATAATAGTAGTTTTACGATGAATTGTTTTCTTTTTTTTTCGAAAAGGTATCATTTTGTTTAACGCTATCTTTTTCAAAAGAATCTTTAATAAACCATAATTCATAAATTCCCATATAGAAAAGATTTTGTCATCAAAATGTTATCAAGGTCGTGCTATCAACCTACTAACTGCCCCGAATCACAATCTCGTTTCGGCACCATAACTGTCTCATATGCACTGGCGCCAGTTTCAAAGCTTGTCCTCTCGGCTAGAGTGTAGCTTAGTTTCTTCGTCCCACAATAGTCTCCGGCCCCCTACTACTTGAGCTCTCGTCGCTCCCTGAAGCGGCTCGAATCGGTAGCGTTTAAGCTTCCCTCACTTCATGCAGGTAGAAGATTCCCTGCCGGATTGACTCGTCTTCGGGCGGTGTCGGTGATTCCTTATTTTAGCTTTCTTACCTCTGCGCGTGAGTTCGAATTGACCCGTTTGTGCGCGAAAACAGGAGGTGACTCTCTGTTAGCAGGCTGGGCTAAAGAAGCGCACGACTCGATACCATGAGCTACCTTTCTCTTTTGACTAACACATGGGAGTTAAATAATTGAGCAGCTAGCTACGCGTTCTGCAAGCTGTGCAGGCCCGCAAGCCGCACCTTCGTCACCGTTTCCGCCCGCGGCAGGGGGTCCTCCCCAAAGGCCAGCCAGACTACGACGGGAAAGAAGTCAAGAGGGGAGAGAGAGAGAGAGAGAGAGAGAGAGAACATAGTGGATAGGTGTTTGTGGACCTGCGGGAGACGGACCCAGCCCAACTTTTGCTGGTTAAATGGATCCACTGCCGGAACGTTAACTTCACACAGGGATCAGTAGTAAATCAGCCCACGGAAAGTCACTCGCCATTGGATAGAAGGAAGAACAAGAGACCACGACTCACAGCGAAGAGATTCCTCTTTAGATACCTGCACCGAAGCGTAACCATATCAAGGAGAAGTAAATGTCATAGTAATAATAAATGTTACAAGTAAACTGATGGGACATTTCAGCTATAAAACAATGTAAGCGTTCTCAAGTATGGTTGCGTTGACAGCTTATACTGAGCCATTTGTTGCAACAATCTGTAGCCCAAGAGCATTATAATCGCATATCAGACAACGCAGTGAATTATGATTATTGAACAGTATCAATATATGTTACTGAATAATTCGTTCCTTAATTTTTAGCTATGTTAGGAGGCAGCTTTTGTCGTTGTGCCCTTGCACTATTTATGGTCGAATCACTTAAACACATCCTCAACCATCGGGACACTTAGTTTCATTTACTTTGTTCCTTAGTAGCCCTGTACGTCCGTTCTAGTTCGTTGATTTAGAGTACAGCTCATAGTTGTGGCGAAGTTGTGTGTGATGAAGTTGTGTGGTTCTTCACCAGCGACCGTTGAGAACATGGTCACAGGGCCGAGTGTCTTGATGCTCTAGACACGTGACCATCGAGGAAACACGCGAAGGGTCAAACCTCAACGCTCCGCACGAACTCAAAACGAATGTGTCCCCGCATGTCAGACAGAGACAGTGGATTCGTCTATTACGAAGACAGGAGGTGCGGAGGTTGGAACAACTGGGTTGATGCACAATGATAGATAGACGAATGTTCATATGTTTACCTCATTCGGCACACGAGTACATAGAGAAAGCCTGTAATCGGACATCGAACTGAATGGCGCCATCAAGTTCAACATGGCAGCGTTCTTTGTAGGTCTACATTTTCCACTAAAAGTTTCAAACACATGCACGCAAGTCGCATTTAGTTCTTGAAACTTTCATCAGAAATATAATAGTTACTTTAACTTAAGGAACCTCAGGTCTAATTCGAGTGCAGGGGAAAACTCAGAATAGAAGCGTGCGCATGTTCTATGAAGTATTACGTCTTTTCAAGAAAGACACGCTTACAGAGATGCTTTTGTCATAACTTCTGCTAAATTCAGCCAACAGAATTAAGTCTAACAGTTGCCTTCGTACCCAATTTCTCTATCCCTAAAAGGGGTATCTTTCTTAACTGTCTGCAGTCGCTCCCGATATTAGCCGGCTAGCCAGTCCTGTTCCCGCTGATAACATCATCTACCAGATCTATTTGGTAACAAGTTTAATCTGAAAGCGAGCGTGTCGCGGAGCCTTTTGAATCCATTCATTGAAAAGCAGATCTTTACGTTTACCCCCTAAGTGGCACCTGTAGCCAAGGCTGTCGGTCGTCCAGTACAGCTCAGGTGTGAGCGCTTTCTGTGCCTCTCGGGAGAGTTTTCGGAAACCGATGCCAACCGCGAAGCCCCTGCCCAAATCCCGATTCGCACTTGGTTCAAACTAAAGTGATGGGCTCAGGAAAGCAGAGGCTGTCTTGTGAAGGCATAGGGGAAAAGAGACTCGAGACTGACGACTGACTAGCTGACATCTATTCGACTAACTGCGGCAAGCATCGCTCTCCTTTTGTCCATACGTCGTCTGCTGGCAGCTGCGTCGACCTGTCAATCACTCAATTTGTCAGTTTCTCGTTGGTTGCTAGATCGCGTCGGATAGAGAGGCCTTCACGGCCTGAGGAGAACGAGGCGCAAACTGAAGTGGAACTGTTCCAAATGTTTTCGTTGTGCCAACAGGCCTATAGCATCTACTACATATTTATCAAGCCAGCGGTGGCCGGCCAAAGTGCAAAGAGACCAGGTTCGCGTAAGTGGCGTGGCGTGAGTGGGGCAGCGTGTGTCACTGCGAGACTGCACGAGTCGAGTGCTGTTATATCATCAGTATCGATGGCGGCTCGACGCGATTCGGCACTATAGGTCCGACGCGCCTCCAGAGTGACATCTACATGAATCCCTACATGGAACATGATGTGGAAGACATAGGACAAATGCGACTACCTCTAGCTACTACAGCTATGGATTTAGAGGGGGATGAGACAGACAGGAAACATACATACATTGCCGCCATTGAGCGATAGTTCGACATGCACAAAACAGTAGGAATCGGGAGATGACATACGCAAATCGATTATTTCACTCTCGTGCAAACAGAACGTTCCAACAGGATAATTCTACAATGGATTTAAAAAAAAAAAAAAAAAAAAGAAGAAGAATCCTAATCAAGGTAACCTATATATGACTGCAAAAGCAGTAACACACGTTCAGGGAATTTGCACACATTTGTTAATCATTTGCACACAGTACATATTTAGCTTATGAGAACAATATGTATCTAACGTTTTCTATTTACTTTCACTGCACATAAGCATCGCACCTTTTTGTAGACTTGTAAGCCTATTTTTGTTATTACAGATAAGCGTACACCCTTGATTTCGCTCGAGTCAGGAAAACACAATCTCCAATTAAATGAAGTTAGCTTTTTGAGGGTTCAATGTGCCTTAATAGAAGCCGATGTTGCGCTCTAATTTTAAAATAGGGCGTTGAACACCGCTTTTTCTTCTATTTTTCAAAGAGTGCATATAGAACTGCTTACGATATGCTTATACAGGCATAAAATAATCAAGTGTATCAAAGGCTAAATCGACCACTCCCTCTGGTGGCACGCACATAGATTTTCTTCCCCATGGGTTCAATGAGGCATATGAACAAACGGCTATTGACTGCCTGTCGAACTGTATATTCGCCAACACTACGGCCATTGCTGTTCGATAGTAGCAACGTCTCAATCCTCTAACTGATCTATTGTCGCAAGAGGCCAACCGAGAGAAACGAATAGTGGGAGATAGGAACGTATGCTCTCGAAGTAAAGCAATCCGAAGGAGAAGATTCGTTTTGGTGCATTAGACCTCCATCTTCCATTCACCATCCACCACCGCCTGATAGACTCTTTCCCATCCCATAGGAGTCCACTTACTCCGTCAGGTCTGCTTGCGCTTGATAGAGCAGAGAGGAAAGCCAAAGCGGGAATAGCAAAACAGGAACTGCTTGCTTCTTGCATATCGCCACGCCGCAATACGATGCGAACTCGTCCGGCTGAAAGCGACAAAACACAGAAGAGACATGGACAGTACGCTGGATAAAAGTATCCACAGCGCAGCTTCGGTAGATACACAAACAGGACGAGCGAAAACGGACGAATCGGAAGTAGCCCTGACGAGGAAGGGAAAAGCGATGAGCAGGACTTGTATCTGTCTGCCAAGCGGATCAGGAAGATCCACTAAAAAATATAACGGGAACAGCAGGAAGATAATAAATTGTTAGAAAGGTCTGTGCAATACTACCGATTAGAACAGGTCGAACGACTCGGACACGATCTCGATTCTTTTATAAATCTGTACAATAGAATCTAACTGGGACTAGAGATACTCGAAATGAGCCAGGAAAGAAGATAAGAGATCTTCGTTATGAGGAGAAATTGTCAGCAGCTAGCTATGGTCAGTCTGTCCAATCAGAGCTTCAGCGCCATCAGCCGAATTTTATCGTAATTTTGAACAGCTTACCCGCATTGATCCGTGGACGAAAACAAAGGATCGTATTCTGACCACAAAAGTATACACCTACTTTGAGAATGAAAAACTTCCTAAACGATAAAGCACTATATTTACCTACATTGCTTAAATTAGGCCTTTTTAACCCATCTTTTTGTTCCTGATTGGCTATTAAATCTCGTACTAGGATCTTTCATAGAGAAGTGTCGCACTGGTCCTATAAAGTATTGTCCTTTTTTTGAAAAGCATTCAATAAACGTGACAAGTTGAACAGTATGAGTTATTTTTAGCGTACTTCATTATTATTATTACAGGTAATAGTAAATGCAGTTAAGCAAAAGACACACGAGAAGATTTTTCTAGGGTAACGAGAGGTAGGTAACCGATAGATAGTGCGAGTGACACTATATTGGCACAGGATAAGAAGGATAAGGAGAACAAACATTTGAATAGTAGCTCCCCTTGAGATAAATAGACAAACAGGTTTATACTGTATAAATAAAGGAGCAAAGCTTGAACAATTTCCAACAGCAGCTGGGTTCAGATTGACTCTCGGCACTATTAGCGATACTGCAGCGGTATATCGTACGTTGAGAACGTTGATACTAACATCAATCGCGCGAAAGGAAATAGTCAATTATATATATATATATATATATATATATATATATATTTCGTGTCTCATCTAATTTTTAAATAAGCACAAATTATTTTAATTTACTTATTTGTAACGGGAATAAACGCTACCCTAACCTTTAACCTTCCTTTTTTTGGAGTTTGAGACAAGGCTCAAAAGGCATACTATGCCTAAGTACTGCATCGTGGGGGTACGTTGGGTAGTGGTAACGGTCCTTTTGAGTACGGCCATGAAAGACATTCCCCTTTCACTACCGACAAGAGTGTGCATCTTTTGCAGGTAAACCTCTTGAGCACATTAACAGCCTGCTGCCTAACCTTTAATGGCCTGCAAATAATGCAGCCTTCCCCGGTGCCTTTTCCTCCTTTTGCGCCCAGTACATATGTACAGATCCGAGTAGCGATAGAGACACTCTGACTGTCACCACTAGAATAGAATCTCGACACTGCAAATAGCTGTTGACCCAAACCCATTTAGCAGCTCCCTCAGGTGCTTTTGCCATGTCATATATGAATACGAAGTATACGTTACTATACCTGGTATAGAAAATCAACAGCATATCTTGCTGATATGGGTGGCACTTTCAGCACTATTTATTAATGCTGAGTATCTGCTAGTCCCTATATGCCATCCACATGGGTCACTTGGGCACACCGAACCCCCATTAGGTACCTGATAGATATCTGACCTCAGGCTACTCTCGGGCGTGTCCGGAGCGGCTAAGCTCGTTTAGCTTTGATTTTATAGAGGCAGTTTGCTGGCAGTCACGGAAGGGTTGGGTAAAATATCAGGAATTGGTGTATCTGATTAAATTCATTGCGAGGTCGAAATGAAATGTTTACGGTGGATCGATCCAATTTTTTTTGAGGCTTTAATAACAAGGCGCATAGGTTGCACGTACATCATCAAATCAAATGTTTATGACGTGAAATAATCTTACAAGGCAGTAGACAACAACACCGTGTCGATTTGGATGAAGCCGATGCGTACCATGTTTCAGCTCACAGCTAAAATACAGTTAGCGATCTATACTAGCTATTTAATATAGTTTACTCTATAAACGGCACAGTGGAAAGTTGTCTATCGCCCGCAAGTTAAGAGATATGGGAACCTTGTTGGTAAGCAGGCAACGAGGTAATATGAAAGGATCTTGATTAGCCTCGCGTCTTCATCACACGTCCTGTTCTATTATAGTTTAACGCGATATCATTTGTAATTTGTTTGACCACAACGTGACCCAAGTATGGGCTACACCCAGATACGGTAGTATTTGGCCTCCGGATGAAATCCCTTTCCGGTCCTGGAAGGCTGGTCAGCAGATTGTGTGATACCCTTCTTATCGATAATTGGGCCATAATATTCTTCGGTGCCGAAATTTTCATCATAGAAGATATCTTTGAACTTTATATATAATTTTTATACTTTCTCCAGTATGCAGCGTGCTGGCGAAGATCTTTTGCCTGTAGATTCGTAAAAGCAGCGCATCTACCAGCGAACTAGCGCTATGTATGGGGGACGAGCTCAAGCCAAATCAAAAGTCTAGCGACACCAACATGAACGCCTCTGAGCTTATTCGTCAGCAGAGGACGAAAGGAGCTCTAACGGAATCGCTTGAATTTAATTTAATGAATTTATTGTGAACAGTGAAAAGGCGGATTCTGAAATTAGGGCAAACGATGCAGCCTGCGGGGTTCCATGCAGTCGATTCTACTTCCCGCTCTGTCCTCGACATAGCTGGGTCCGGCTGCAAGTGATCCAGGCTATCGAAGATCAGCTCGTCGAGCAAAGGAGTTGGACCGTGTATCGACTTCTAATGAACGATCAGGAAGAGTCTTGGGAAATAAAGGCGTTCCTCCTTTTTTAACTGCGCTTAAATCCCAGACTCTTAGATTTCCCTATTGCCGTCCTGCCACTCCTCGAGTCAGCATTTCCGCCTTCTCGAGCGAGATGCTTGCCTGGGACAAACGTTCAGCTGTATCTTGCAAGTCGCGGCGTTCCTGCAGCCTAGATCACCAGTAGATTTTTAGGTTAACGATAGATATGTTACTACCGATACAATTCACAGCCTACGGTAGATTTATTATCGTAGTTCTGTAGGCAAATCGAGAACAATCAGTAGAAGTGTATGTCAATGGTTCAACTGGTCGCAGATCTCAAGGGAGAATGTCCAGGTTAAGAAATACGTTTGTTTGAAACAACGTTTTATTAGGACAGTAAATACAAACTGCGATGAATGTTTTTGACAATTAGATTTTAGGCCGGGCCGGAATGTTAATACCCGGATTAGGTCGAGAATACGCAGGTTGTTGCTTGTTGGCTTTGCAAGGCCCCGTCGATAGAAATTGCTTCGTGTTCATAGGCAAACGTAAACAACTATTCGAATTTAGTGTTCTACAAAAGGTGATAATGCTTTTGATTTTTTGCCTAAGTAGACATTGATTTTGATTTGCCAAACAATCCTCTCAGTCATGCATCCTCTGAATCAATTCATGCAATTCATCTAAAACGTATTCGTTGCCTTCAATGTATTTAGCCAAACCGTCTTGTTCGAATCCTCGCCATGTTAGCTGCATAGATCTAACGGCGATGGCCATCAGAGCCACGAACGCATGGCGACCAAGGAGGTTATAGCGCTGAAATGAGAATAGGGAATAAAATGGGGCTTCCATTCGGTTGTGACCAAACGAGCGTCCACTTCCTTTGACAAATGGCCATTTCCTCAAGCGTTCGAAGAAATTTGCAAAAATCGCAGGGGAAATCACGAGAGCGGTCCTCTGCAAAGAAAAAAAGAAGTAACACAACCGGAAAGACCCTTCAAGTGGGGTACCGATAGTTCTGATGAAGTGCATAGATAGGACACCAAAATATAAAGGATTATAAACCGTTAATTAAACCAATGTGTTAATACATTTGTTTAGGCTACTTCTGGAAGACGGTTCAGTACTATAGCTGGACAAGTTATCCTATCACCTCTCCGTGCTGGCAGTGCTATATAAAAAGTGGCAACGCACTGTCGTCATACGAGAGGTGTTTGACTTTGGAATTAAGGATTCGCCCACAATAATAAATCTACGTATAAGTTGTGAGCATATTCAATGCTAAATTCATGTTTCGAGTTTTACGTAGCATTGAATCAATGCCGTTACGCATGAGGTCACTGGAGGAAAAATGTCACGTGAAAAAAAATAAGGCTTATTGAGCGTGTTACGCCTAGCTACCCATAGATAATACGCAAGCACGATCAAGGTGCTGTCCTCACATCTTAACTCATTATAAATCAGAGCCACATACATGCTAGATACTTGAACCTAACGTGTAACAGTGACGAATAGGCGAGCTACGCATTTCCTACGTTGATGGACAATGTTTTCAATTTCTACGTTCTATTTTCCTGATAAAAAATTGTCATGCGCTCGTGCTGTACAGACACACTAAAAAAGCAGACGAACACCAAAGATACACAAGGAACTTTTAGATACTAGTCTCAAGAAAAACAGCCATTCAAGTACAGGACAAAGTATCCTGCGAAGGCTGGGCTCCTCGGCACGACGATTAGCAGTGCTAGGGGCTAGGGGTGGCCAGGCAAAGTAAGCGTTCGTAGTCAGGCACGAAATGGTGCGAAGCGGTTAACGATCTACTGAGTGACACGCTTGGCAAAAGAAACTAACCACCGACCGCGAAAGACCAAGCCTCAGCAAAAGGCCTCCAAACCCCTCCCCCCACCACCACCCCTGAGCTGAAATAGTTGCGGTGGATCACAGCTGAGCCACTCACCGAATGAAACGAGGTCTTTTCAGGAGCACGAGTTCCGGGCCTCGTCGACCGTAAATGGCAATGGGCTCAGCAGCTCTATTCGGACACATAGAGACAAACCGACGCAAGGCAAGAGACCCCAGCCAAAGCATAAGCGACGGAAGTTCTACCGGAAGCAGCTTTTTAGTGTAGACAATGCGGTTACTTCCGAAGACACGACCGCGCCGGAATAGTCGATGGAACTGGACGCTTTCGGACGTTCATAAAAGGGACCATAAAAGAGCATACGTGGCAGGCCCTGCGCAGGCTTCGTTGACAAAGCAATCTTAACGCGGGCCTATACAGCGATGCACAGACGTCATATCTGTCCTACTACGAAAGCCGTAGTCTTTTCTTTGCTATAAAAGACTATCACTCTCAATGTGTTTTGGTTAGGCTAAGCGTATCAGTAGTACCCGGAGAAGTCTAGTTGACTTCAGACTCATAAAGCCAAAAGTGATACCAACGCCAGATTGCTAGTCTATATATATATATATATATATATGTACATATGCATGTATATATAATGTGTGTGTTAATGTCTATTTGTGTGTCGGTGTCGCTTAAACGAGGGTAGCTTGGACGTTCTGATATGCACCATATTCAGATAAGCATATATTGCTTTGCCATATGCACGACGAACTTGCTCTGATGGCATCTGCTGTTACTATCAAAACATCTGCTCGATAGTTAAACAACCTATCATATCTCGAGTCTACCTCAAATTCTTTATTGTATATCTCTGTTTCAATTCAACATCATTGGTCGACTGTATGTCTATCGACGGATATCGCAACGGTCGATCATAAAATCGATAAATTTAGAGTTGAAGTCGAGCCATATTTACAGTACGGATCCTTACCACACAGAGACCGCCTTAGGGGTTCGATGATTTTCACAAAGGGAATTGTTTTCGTGTGCAACTCTGTTCGTTTTCCTTGGCACCAGAAGCTGGCATATGCTAGCCTATTGACGAGGAGTTAGTCGACTAGTTCCACCTGCCAGCAGATCGGTTGGCTTCCCACTGGGATTGTAGCACAAATCTGCGAAACCGACCACCCCTTTCATTAATGTCTATACAAGAGTTTCCCAGGTCTGCGTTCACAGTTATCCTTCTGCTCGCTGGTTCTTCAGCTGGCAGCTGCCAAAATCACCCGCGCTATGTCACTTAGCTCGTTGCTACACCGCGGTGCCTACTAAGTACGTCACCAGCAGATAAACTTACCTTGCGCACGATGGATTGCCATCCATAGCGAAGTATGCACTACATGTATTCGGTAGCCCACTAGAACAGCCCGAAGCAGCCTGTTTGACTAGTGAATCCTCAGTAATGCAGCGAATATTGCTATCCGAACCAGCTCCGCTAGCCTTCTTTGCACCAACGTAGTTAGTGCCTCGAGGCCTGCCGCCGGTCACGACCGCGAGGGAGCCGCCACGCCCCCAACACCATCAGCATGCCGCCAATACAATATCGTACGATGTTAGCCGATGGCGAGCCGTTCCCCCATCCCCCGATAGTGCTTCGTCTTGTATGTGCGATCCGCCTCAAAGAATTTCTCTTCTCTAACCAGCACTATTCTATTGCTGTCTGAGCTTTCATTGCGATGCACCAGCCTTGACTGTATTGTGCGCCCTCGCGGTTCTCATACTCCGACTCACTCCGAAGTCGCTACTCCATCGCATGCTGCACTTCCCTCTATACCTTTTCACCGCAATATCTGTTCCCGGCAGGATAGAAGCCAAATGACTTATCTTAGTTAGAAGTCACCATCAAGGGTACCACCGCTCGTGAAAGCTGTCTATGTTAAAGTACGTCTGTTTGCTGCCAGCTTTTAGCGATAGAGTAAACGTCACGCCGCCGTATGTCATACCTATGTTACACTTCAATGGCAAATATGACGTCCTGCACCTCGTGCTTGCGGCAAATATGTCTGTCCGTATGTATATATATATATATATCATAATTAGCATTAATGTACTAGTGGTAGTGATGTTGGCGGCAACAGCGATGATGGCGATGGCCGTGCCATGGTGGAGCATGGATGGGCCAGGCTTAGACAAATGAAAAAGAGTAGATTTTTGTTCACACATCTTCTCTTGACATCGTGAGTTCGTTAAATCATTTGAACTTATTGACAAACGCCCTCTATCGTCGATTAGCTATGGACGCCAAAAGCTTTCGTTTTCCCTGTGAAGTATACTGCTACCTTATGAAATAGCCGATGATGATTCCGCCAACCTTAGTTTCTAAATAAAACACATCGCAACTGATCATTCAATTATATGTACATAGTTTATTCAGAAGTACGTTACTCATATCACATTACATCGATTACGTTAACCTACGTATATATATATATAATCTGATAAGTTCAGTTGAAAGCTTGTTATGTACATAGTTTGTCTCTAAGCTTGAATCGCTTGCCCGTCGGCTTTCAGCGCGGCAGTCCGACGAGCTCGCACTTCGCTAGCAGCAACCAGTCAGAAAGGACATCGTTTGGCCAAATAAGCTGACTAGTAGCCATTGTAACGCAGCAGCGATCGCGTCTCGTCAGCGGGCACCAGCACGCTTAGTCACTGTACCATATAAATATGGAGCGCATTGTTTTAATCAATTGTGTACGCAAATATCTACCTATGCGCTTTGTTTATCGGATATCTCAGCTCGTAGTGTGATACAGGAGCGAGGAGTGCGTTTGAGGCTCCTCCCGCTGAAACAATCCCTTCGGTGTATCAAATCGACTTAAGCTTGACTCATCAGCGAGCACGCTAAAAATATCGGTAGTCATCATTGAACGAAGCTACAGTTTTTATTCCATGAACACACCGTTCTAGTAGACGTGTATTAAGCGAATACCGTTATTAATTGAGCCAGCTCTGTTATCTGCACCACCGATTATTTCTCCTCGGACAATAGCAGTTTCCCATAATGTATCTAGGACTACCTGTCTGCTTGCTCTTTGGTCCTTCTCATTCATGTTTTAAACTGTTCACAATTTCAAATAATGCTAAAGATAGGTACGTTATTAGGATCATATTAAAACAGATTTGGTAGCACGGATTGAGCGAATGTGGAAATGTGTCGACTTCTATCGTACTATCAGACCTATCCATAATAGTACAATCACTGTACACGTGCAAAACGCACGTGCGCAATCAACCTGTGGCGTAGTCAGATTTCCGTTGGGATCATCTGTAAGAGAATCCTATTTTGTACACCCACGTCCTGGGGGCAATAGAAAGCCTTAGCCATTAGAGATCCGCTTTCCTTCTACGAGGGACAGGAACAATGCGTGGGGTACCGGAGATACTCACCGAATCTAGAGAACACAGTTCTGTATCATAAAATGTAATGGTCGTTAAAATTGTTTCACAATACGAATATAGTATTACTTTGCCAAACTGCGTGCGGACATCAACGACCTGCCGCTGGTGGGGACCATTGGCCCTGTTGCAAATTAGGACTGTGATACCGCTGCGGCACTTGTGTGGTTGCAGAGAGATATTTCGGAGACGCGTGCGGTACAAATGCTTCAGGCGGTGGACTAAAATAGCCACCGTCCGTTCCGTAGCCATACCTGAAATACAAAGAACGGTTGTCTTATGCACGAATCGTATGCCAGCTAACCAAAACAGCAAGGGCATTGAACTAGTGCCCCCTAATATGAATCTGTTGAAAGGTATGCCTAACGAACCGAAAATGGTGAGATACTCGAGTTTCAATCTACACTAAGCTATGCTTCAACACAGCTTCAATAGATTCGATTACGAAGTAACCTGTTGAAGATATTTTCAAGTAAACACAAGTGCAAAGTGTTAGCTAGATCAACGCTTCATGCTAATCGAGGGTGTCTACGAAAAGTGACCAAAACCAACCTACGTAGACGTAGGCTGGGCTATTGAACAGTCAAAAACGCCACGAACCTAACAGGCGTATAGTCCAGCTGATCTGGATGAGGGTGAGCTGCTGTGTGTGCAAGGGACCAGATTTTCGGTTTAGGTAGACTGGTTTGCTCCGACGAGGGAATTGACATAGGCACTCCACTAGGGATATTACACAAGGTTGACATTGCAGCGGTAAGTCCGGCTGGTACGGGACTACTACTGTAAGGACCAGGAATGGGGCCGGTAGAACCTTGAGGGACGCCAGGAAGGGCTCCAGCGATCCCAAGCCCAGGCGACGCGAAGCATCGATTGTAAGGAACTCCTATGGCCGATTCAGATTCAAACAGTGTAGACGGAGGAACTATTGGCTTATTATCCAAGCCTATTCTCGATCTCAAATAAGCACCAGAGTCGCTCCGGATCGAATCTGGAAACAAATTAAAAATCAGTTGACGCTACTACGAGATACAACTAATTCAATATACTCTGCCATGTAACCGTAGACGCTCTTGCCTCTTAAACTACCTACAATACCTGTAGTATTAATGGTGCGCTAAAAAAATACAACGCGTTTCTGGTGTCTTATGATAAGAGAAATAAGAAATCTAGCTCCGACTGCATATATTACACATCGAGGCAGTGGCTCGGACGACCGAACTTGTGGTACGAAGACCCGCTGCTTTGAATCCAGCGACACATAGATACGATACAGTGTGTGTTAATAATAATAATAATAAAAGTTTTTTTCTAAATTACATAATAAGAAATTTGCTGCTATCTGCTGTATGTACAACTATACAAAAGCGTTTTTTTATTCAATTACATATGGAAAAACAGTCGCTCACGTTCAAATATAAAACGGAAACAAGTGCAAGAAGGGCAACCTCTTCCGGTTAGCTAGTGAGTCTCATTGCTTTCATTGTCTAGACGGGCGTCATCTCGCTCGCTTATCCAAGCTCGAGCTTAGAGATACAACAGCAGTCTGCCATGATATTATTACTAATTCAATGCACCCTGCCGGTCGCTTTGCGCTTATCCAGCAGCCGTATGCACTAATCAACGCCGACCCCGGAGAAGCAAGGCGCTCCTATTTCCCTAGTCGCGAAGATAACTCGACCAGAGAGTCGGCAGCAGCGGCGGGGGCCCAAGAACGACGAACGTGTGATATCTCTAATGAGATAAGTGCTCGCCTCTCGACTGCTAAGTGTCTCCGCGCAGAAGGCCTGTCTGTGTCCCTACCTCCAACAGGACTATGTGAGCTCGCAAATGAGATATTGCAATGTTGGGCCCGTTTATATAACATCAATAGCTTTCAAAAGCACAGGGTCCTTTGTACAACGCACACACGATAGAGCATCACGCAATATACTCAAGGTTTATATGGCTTCTAAAGGAAACAGCTAAGTATAAGGTGAATTCAAACAAAATGAGCTACCTTGTGTGAAAAAAGTTTTAGCAAGAGCACAATAGCGCTTGTTGTCTGTTTGACGTAAAACTTTAACATACAAACAATTTATAAATGAAAATTACCTAAAACGTAATAAATTCGTAAATCAAATTCTTGGTTTGGTCGGTTCGTTCGAACTTAATACGATGAAGACGCGTGCTCTATTCGCGGTATTTTGTCTTCAACAGCTTTCCACTCAGTCGCTAAAAATTGAAAGAGTAAAATAATCAATAAAATACAGTACTGTATACCAAATACGTAACGGAACTGACCATGGTCATTCGAAGACAGCTGATCCTTGTGATCTTCTTTTATCCGGTTAATCATTGTTCTCTCGTTCCGATGGCTATGGTCGCCACCATGATGGGTAGTGTCAACGGAAATTCTCAAATCGGCTGGTCCGACGGCACTCATGCCAGCAGAAGGCGCTGCCGATCCACTGGCGACTTCCCTCCCTGATCCTCCAATCTTCACTGCTTCATTGTCATGCTCTCGCTCGTCATCGTTTAGATCATCATCGTCGTCGTCGTCGTCGTCGTCGCCGTCGCCGTCGCCGTCGCCGCCGCCGCTGCCGCCGCCAACATCGTTTTCGTCGTCAGTTCGAGTTTTTCTCTCCGAGTCTCCTCCTCCATTTCCAGTCCCAGCATTGCTCTCTGCGGGTCTGAAAAATTTAATTATACCTGTCTACTAACTAGCTTCAAATATTGTATTGATTTATCGTTCTTTAGATGATTAATGTACTAAAATGCTCATTTTGTGTGCGTCCACAACAGCATTGCGTACGATTGAATTGTAGGCACAACATGCACGCATATACGGCCTTGTCGTACATGCTGAGCAGAGAGTATTCTGAGGTCGTGCAGACACTTCGGCCAAGTAAATGTATCTAACAAAAAATTACTTTGTTTGCACCAACTATATTCTAGTTGACATTGCAGGAAAAATCGGATCTAGAAAAAAATCGCAAATAATCAACGGCCAAATACACACATTTTGTTAGTAAGGTAAATTTAATGTGAACGTAATTTTTATTTCGTTTTATATGTCGCGTTTGTGCTTACTTGTTTCGGGGCTCCCACGTCATTTTGTTTTCTTTTTTGAGGCGTCGTCGCGCGTTCGCAAACCATGTGGACACCTGGTTAAGATATATAAGGAGATTTATAATGTAGGCAATAGGCGGAATGTTACTGAGTCTTCTACCAGCAAAAGTGATTTTTCGGGAAAATCGGGTAAAAAAATAACCGTTTCTGTTTATGTACGGACCGTACAGCTTGGCGGCGTCCAGTGGATTCATTTATTCCGATTTAAATTAGTTCATTTGTGTTATTCACTTATTAAAACAGACGTTGACCATCCGTTATTTAAGATTGCATTGATTTATCTAGTCCCAGCTATTGCTATTGATTCCCTGTCAAGAGATAGTTGTACGCTATCGTGCACCTGAGTTAATGTCATCTTGGTGATAATGGCAAGCATAATCTTCTCGCCCTTTGATGGATACGGGTTCTTCCTATGCTCGTAGAGCCACGCTTTCAACGTGTTTGTCGTTTCGCGGGTCGCATTTTTCCGACGCGCCGCAGCATCCATTGTAGGCGAATACCTAAAATTGGGTCAATTTCCGAACCGGAAATAATAGGTTAAAAGTACTTCTTCGGCCGTAGAACGGACAGTCTCAACTGCCCCATTTTCTTCTTTGCTTTGTGTAGTAACATATTTGGATCTGTAATAGATCCGAACGTTGTGACACAATGGCACCACACACTTGAAGTCGCACCCGTGCTGATGGGATTTTTTTTAATATTTACGCGGACAGAGACCATTAAAGCTCTTCAACTAGCTCAATTACGAAGGTCGTCCAGCTCCCCCAAATAGAATACATAGAACAGACTCGTGACATCGCATGTGAACGCGAAATCTCTCACGGGGGGTTTGAAATTCGGAAGCAGACATCATTCAACCTTATCGTCCGATCGCACTTTGCTACCCTTACGAAAAGTTGCAATTACTTTTTTATTGGAAGTAGTGCGAGCGCTATTAGCTTGCGACGGATTGGTAAATGGAGGTAGGTAGGTAGGTGTAATCAAAGTGAGTAAACGAGCCGATATTTTATGACGTACCTATGCAAGTCGCGGGGGTTAAGAAACGTACGACTTTAACGATCCAAAAAAAAGACTAACATATTTTCTTCTAGCTTGATTTCACCCTGCACCTATTTTTCTCGTTTTTCTATTTAGCGCCTGCTGGAGATCAGATCTAATCGATAAAATCTCTTTAGGTGACTATCTACTGCTATGAGCCGCTATAGAGAACATTTTGTATTAGGGATACTGCATTATCTACCATACACTGCAGGCAGTAGTACAAATATTTTGGGACCGGTTCGCTTTGTTGAAGCAGAATGAAGCTATAACGCGGCTAAGCTTCGTAGCCGATTTGTTTAGGAACTGATGAATGATGCACAGTGAAGCTATCGTGTGTTACCTACTCACAGTTGTTGGTACGGTGCCTCTGTATAAAAATATAGATGTACAATCTCTTGACTTCGATCTGCCCGAAAACAAGAAATGGTCTTTCACGCTCGTTAAACTTACCCATTTGCTCCTCCGTAAGGTTGAGCGTAGACCGCGAACGTAGCCGCCGTATAAGGATCGTACGAGAGGGCGTGAGCCGACGACGGATTATGAGCTTGAGCAAACGTTGTTCCATCCGATCCTGGGGGGGTCCACGGTCCAACGGGGGCTACGCACGTGGGATAGAAACCTCCCGAAGTAGACATCGGTGCACTCATCGGACTACCAGCAGCGTGATGGCCCATGGTGGCATGGTGGGTGCCAACCACCGGATAAACGGAGGAGCCACCTTCGCAACCTCCCCCGTATCTGGGAGAACCAGCATTCATTCTTAAATGAGATACAAATAAGTATAGTGGTCTACTGTTATCTGAAAATTTCAAATGCCGAGCTATCGTACTAACTGACTGGCCTATAATCAGTCTAGAGGATCCAGACAACTGAATCATTCACTTTAACCACAATATATGTTTTATTCAGTAATCAGTAATAAAGTTTCAATTATATGACCTACGTATTATGAAGCTTGAATTTACGAGTTGGTCAGGTATTTGATACATTAACAAAGATACCTAGTCACTATCGATGCCCATTTTGTTTCGCCCCACAGATTTCGGGTCGCATAAAAATCTTAAAAGCCACAAGTACCGACTAATAGGAAAATCGTAGTAAAGGCATCGTAGAATCAAGTCGTCATTGGGTAATCAGGAATTTATCCCTCTTCATTTAAACAAATTCAAAAAAATAGGGATCGAGCGAAAAAGCTTTGCGGACCAGTTTAATAAATACTTGTTTCAATATATAAAGAAGTTGTGTGTGATCATGTATCTAATCTGTTCCGATCGCTTAGTGTTCTTCTTATTAGAACGTTCGCTTGGGTCCAGCTGTTTGTAATACGCTTGTCAGGTCACAAATTGCAGTAACGCTTATGCAATAATACACTACAGTTCCTGTATCTTGAAAGACTGAACATCAATCCAACGTCCGTTTAAACAACAGCAAAAGGCACACGTATGCAGTCCGAGAGCTCGTAAAGTTCGTGGACAATGGACAGGCGATTGTGACTCTTCATCATTCTAAGCTTCAGCAGCTCCAAAAGTTAATTTTTACTTCGACAGAAGCAAAACTTCAACGAGATGGTCGAATGTGACACCGAAACCAATTGTACGAGCAGTGGCGTCCAAGAATGAAGTATCTCGCGAGGCTTCGGGGCGAATCAATAAAATAGGGGCATTCGAATCAATAATGCTGTTATGCCAAAGTGGTCCTTTTTTGCGAGTGATCCCGCCATAGTGGCGCAATTTTCAAAATATCGATTTGCGTCGTTATAGTAAACTTTTATATAGGAAGACCATACTATATATACCAGAGAGGCAACGAATCGATACTGATCTGAATCTCAGTTTAAGTTTGAACATGGAATTAACATGTTCCATTCTGATATAGTCGCTTAAACAATACCGTTGCAACAAAAACATGTACGCCTAAAGCGGCATTTTCTATGTTTCGTAAATATTGTCAAGCAGAAAATGCAAACAACCCTATGTTTTTTATTTACTATCCATCCTGGAGCTCACTATTTTCTCTGTACCGTATTTACTTTTGACCAAGAGTTATGTAACGGTTGCGATCGTTGAAATATTCCAAGATATTGCAAGTTTGCGCCCTCTATATAAAATGATGACGAAATTACTGCACTTGTTTTTAATAAACATTATCTACACAGCTTCTTCTCTTATTGCTACTGATAACAAGTATTATCCTAGTTTACTAATGTAGTGCTAGCTATGTACTGGGCAACACAGAACGTTATCGATTGGCTACCGGCACGCAACCCTGGGAAGTTTTTCACTGGAGAAAATAACGCCTTTAGACAGGCATATCTGTTTTTTAGTTAGCATGCATGCAATTTACGCACTTATGTATATGTATATTCAGAATAATAGAATAGGTACTAAGTAACGCAATATGCTATTTGTCACTGTAAATAAAGTATTAGCGGTGGAGGTCGCTTGAGGGATCATTAAACGGTCAACAGCGACACATGCGGCCCATAAACTTATCTATCTATCTATCTATCTATCTATCTATCTATCTATCTATCTATCTATCTATCTATCTATCTATCTATCTATCTATCAATATCTATCTATCTGTCTATCTATCTATCTATCTGTCTATCTAT
>NW_019213496.1:22565-29416 GCF_002532875.2 Varroa jacobsoni
TCTATCTATCTATCTATCTATCTATCTATCTATCTATCTATCTATCTATCTATCTATCTATCTATCTATCTATCTATCTATCTATCTATCTATCTATCTATCTATCTATCTATCTATCTATCTATCTATCTATCTATCTATCTATCTATCTATCTATCTATCTATCTATCTATCTATCTATCTATCTATCTAATCTATCTATATCTATCTATCTATCTATATCTATCTATCTATCTATCTATCTATCTATCAATATCTATGTACCTATCTATCAATATCTATTTATCTGTCTATCTATCAATATCTATGTACCTATCTATCAATATCTATTTATCTATCTATCTATCAATATCTATCTATCTATCAACATCTATCTATCTATCAATCAATATCTATCTATCTATCTATCTAATCTATCTACAGGTCAGTAACTTAATTCAACAAAAAGGAAAGCAGAAGTAGAAGCAGAGAAATAGACGCGTAGTTTAGTTCGTCGGTCTACGGCAGCAACAACATTCTGAGCCTTTGCTATAATTCACTAAGGAAAGCGGTGCCCCCAAAAGCAAAAAAAGCCGTTGAGAGTCGTTGATACCAACGAAACCAATGGTTTTGCTGAAGTAGCAAGCATCAACTACCGGTGCGATTCGCTTCTAAAGTTCTTTTTAGCTTCAGAATGGGTGCAAATAGCGAAAATATCCTTTGGGGACTGACGGTACGCGATAGCAGTTGTTATATAACTTAGTAAAATATAAGCGCATTGGAGTATTGGGCCAATGCTCAGTCGGTTCCTCCTATATGATGATCAGCCATCGTTGGTCCAAAGACAACAGGCTTTTATATAGCAAAGGAGTGGCAAGCTTCGTGTCATGAACAGCTGGTCACAATGATGGTTATGTTTCTGTTGGGACAAGAAGAAGAGGCGGCGACAACTATTACGGTGTAGCTAGACGAAATAATAATCGATTACAGACGGTTGTTTCAGTTATCAATGCTTTTTTCGTAATGATAAGGTGACGGGCGTGGTTGGTGAATCTATGAGAGTTGACCGCACGAGACGGTGTTAATATCCTCATCGTAACGCACACAAAGAACTTACGCTACCCTCCTTTAATGATGACCGAACTATTTAAACGAGCTGAACTTACATTCCGGCTTTGAATGGGCGGCGTAACTCGCATTGTTATTGTTGTCCTTGCGGATAAACGTCGTAAGTTGAGCTTGCAGCCAAAACCAAATAATTGGTATAGTTAATCCTAATTGTTTGAACCTTACGATATATTACCGATTGTAAGCAGAACACATTCAAAGTGTCCGCATTGTAGATATTCCCTAGAGTGCTCATTGTCGTTATCGTGTGATGCCTATTTGTTCAGGACCCTATTTTGTTAATAAGTTAAATAAGTTTTTAAATAACGAATCTAGCAGAAGAGTACCACCGAGGAGTATCATTACAGCAAACACGCACGGACATAGACGTTTTTCTTACAGTATTTGAATTTTCTCCACGATCCCAGTGCCACAGAAGGTGATAATCCGGTACAGCCGGATATACGCGGATACCAACTTCATGTTCGTACGGCCCTGCATTTCCATTGTGTCTGAGGGTCTATTCGATAACGGGCACGTGCTATCGGAAAATTAATCCGAAGTACAAGATGGCGAAAGTATGAAGCTTATGATACGTTCATCTTTCTCTGCTCTATCGTCGCGTTAATATGGTTCTTGATTGTTATAGTTTTCAAAATGCAAGGTGAATACGCGACCACAGCTGTCCAGATCTACCTAACATAAACGCAGTGATCGTAGACTTAATGAGTGACCTTTTGTAAACGATTACTATTATGCTAAATGATTCGATCACAATCTAAAACAGAAGTGATAGTCTTCAGTACTACGTGGCCCCAGTTACTCAAACCATACAATTATAACAGCAAAAAGAAACGCATCCCATGTACTCTAAACTAACCTGGTCTTTTCGCTGAGTATCCACTGTCGAGTTCCACAAATTGTTAGTACGCCACTTCAATACAAGAAGTATTAATAGACACGTCAAGATCAGAGCCACGTCCACGCTGCAGATCAATGAGTATGATTCTGGCGAAATAATACGTCTCAGTCGACTTCTTATAAAACCACGTCAACAGTTATTTTCGGTTCAGGTATTATTGCACCTACACTTAGTCAACCAACCATAGATAAACGTGTTTCAGATACGTGCTAATGCTTCAATGTAAGATGTGCCTTCTTGTTCTGCAGTGATCTCTGCGCTGACGTTTTACTATAATTTGCTACCAGCGAGCCTTAAAATGAGGTCGCCTATACATTTCGCAGGCTTTCGTCGATGTCAGTATTCCGTAACATCGGACACTTATGGTTCGGTTGTACAACTGAACAAAGGATGAATAATCTGCTCACACTGGACGGAGATTTAAGCTGGATACTGCCAGATTCTGATAATTACATCAGTGCCCCTACGCTAAACATCCATTAATCTCACTGCACTTGTTAATCGATTTGTTTATTAAGTCGCTGCCTCTGAGACTTCGATTTCCGTTACATTCGTCAGAGCATCTTTAGTCTACTTATCCGGAATACAGCGCTTTCACCATCATCACGTATGCTGAAGGTTTCCTTTTGCTGAATAGTCACCTCTTTTGACACACAGCCAAGCACCTTTCCAAGGCCATATCTAACAGCACCTCACTGATAGATTGCCTACTTTCCTGACTTTTGGGTTTCGCTGGCCAACTTAGTTACACAATCCTGCAATCGCTCGAGCCATAGACACCATTGCGATAAACACCACTAAGAACAACAAGAACAAGAACAACAACAACAACAACAACAACAATAACAACAGCAGCTGCAGCAGCAACAACAACAATAACAACAACAGCAGTAGCAGTAGCAATCAGCATAGGCTTTTTCCTGTTTCGTGTTCGTCTCAAGCGTACCGCGTTCGTGGGGATTCGCTGCAATGTTTCATTGCCGCTGTAGATATTGGTGTGATCGGATCGGGATTTGTCGTTTTTCCCGAGTTGTCTCCAACTACAGAATCGACTACGGTAAGGACGTCTTCTTTCGCTACTTTGTATTCTCACTAGTATTTACATAGCACTTGTAGCAGTGGAGCTAGCACTTGTAATAGAGTGGCTGTGGTTCTACTCTAGATGTGTTCGTTCCGCAATCGGTGATTAGACGGACAGGCAGGCCACGAAGGCACTGAATTCCGTAACTCGCTTTGCTGATTCGACAATAGTGCTTACGGTAACAACAGCAGAAGCAGGAGCAGCAGCAGCAGCAGCGGCAGCCGAACTATCACAACGACTGATGATGACTACTACCACTATTGCGGGCTAGTAGTACGTCTCATCGTGTCCAACATCATGGAATACATCGTGTTCGACAAGACAAGCACTTCCTTCACTCGCCACTCGGCGCGCAGCGACTCACACCCACACACGCAACGACATTTAGACAGACACCAGCTGCCGCTACTGATGACGACTGTTAGCGCTGGCGTGCGCTATCACCGGCATCCGGAAAGAAAGAAAGGAAGGTAGGTAGGTAGGCAGGCAGGCAGGCAGGCAGGCAGGCAGACAGACAGACGCTCGCAGGTTCGATCGGACGGGATGTTGCGGCTTCCTAGCTACTTGCTTCAACTCTATGCAGTTGTCCAGCTTCACGATGTCGTCGACTGGCCTCCACATGAGCATACTACGCCGCCAACTCTACATCGTTTCAGATTTTACTCGAACGACTCGGTGGCGGCGGCGGTGGCGGCGGCGGCAGCAGCAGCAGCAGGAGCGGCAACACACACCCCCAGAATATACAAACGCCCAGCTGCCCACTACACACAGACACTTCTTCTCTCTCTTTCTCCCTCCCTCACACTAACACACACAGACACCGCGACGATAGGAAGAGAACAGACACGCAATCCAACGCGCGTGCGCTTCGGCTATGCCTTTACTTACACATAGACAGAGCGGCCTGCATATAGGCACTGGATTTGGAGCAGGCACACAGTCACAGATCAGTAGTCCTGATCGCTGGCAGCACCGCTGCTGCTGTGTACAACCAACCCCCTGAGTGGTCCACCTCTTTAGTTTGGCCGTGACGGCTGCGGCAGCGGGGGAGGGGATAGGTGAAGGGAGGGGGTGCTGATACTGACTAGGCTACAAAGGGTGACAACTGAGACTTACGCAGTGTCTCATCGGCAAAACCCGGGGTGGTGCTGGGCCCTACGAGTGAACCGGTTCTATCATCTCGAAATTCACATACGCGCGCGCGCGCACACGTATCAACGTGGACAGGCAGATTGCGCGCGGCCTGTTCACTCTTTCCTGTTTCTCAAAAAGTGCCTTGAGTGCTTGAGGACCAAACCCGCGAACTCTCACGTTAACTAAGTAGATGTTCTACCGTTGTCCTGCTTACGTAGATAGGCAACGCTTTGTTATTACGGCTAACAGGTACTACCGTTAGAACCGAACTTGCTATCCTCGCATGATCGATGTCCGAAGTCGAAGAACGAAACAATCCATGACCTATACCGAATTAGCTAGCAACCGATAGGCCGTATGAGCGTGCAGCTCTAGTAGGCATGCCTCCACGATTGTCCCGCGCTCGAGGCCTTTTACAGCGCCACTAATTTTCGCTCGTCACATTCAATACCCACATTTCGCTTCGTGTCTCAGCTCCCCTACGCTAGTCAAACGACTGCCGCAGTCCGAAATCACCCGCTTGCTCATAGTAGCTTGTATTATTATATTATTTGAGTCTTGGAACCACATGTCCGATTCGTTCGCCATATCCGCGTTAAGCCCTCGTGGCTAGACTCCACCCCTGACGGCCTTAGGCACCGCCCATTCAGCGCGTGTAAGGCCCGCCCCTGTAACTCGCTTTCGAATGCTGCTTGCTTTGGGCTGGTTTGTTCGCTACAACTGCTCGGATCCAGCCGGCAGATCGTACTGGGTCTATTGAAAAGACCCAGGCGAGCGAACGGACGGACGGACGGACGTTGCTGCGGCTGCTGCTGGCGAGGGAAACGGGAAAACAAGGCTAGTGAAGAGGTGAGCAGGATGATCGGGGGATTAGCTCAGTCAAAGCGAATTCGTAAAAATGGAAAGAGTATAAGAGGGAACAGTTCAAGTGGAAAGGACCAAAGGTGAGGGAGAAAGTAAACTGAGCGCACTTGTTGGGGTTGACCCGAGATCTCGTTCTGTTATTATCATTATTATGATTATTTCTGATTTCAGATTTCTATTAATACAAGAGATTAGCCCAGCTGTACATAGTAACGGCCTGAAATGATTTAGACTTTCTGAAATAGATCATCATTTGTTCGATGTTAGCGTTACTTGTTTCGCTTTAATGTAAAAATGGCTGTACAACAGCAGAAGATCATTATTGGGCGCAGCATGAGCTACTGATTACCTTCGTTTAAGTTTTTTGAGAAGCTGGTGTATAACTCAACAAAAGTAACAGCGATATTTCGAGCACAATAATGACATTTCATCCAAAAAGTTAAAGGTCGGACCTCGTTCATTGGCGAATCAGTATCTCAAGAAGAATAAATATGCATCATCTTATGACACTTGCTTGTGTTTAGTTAATTGTATATAAATCTCAACTGGGGGTAGTTCCGGCTAATCCAATTGAACGACTTCCCGACCATACTTGGGCAAGATATGCCGCTCTTCTTTGATTCCTCAAATAAGATATTTCGATCGTAACCCGGTCGTGTCCGTTCGAAGATCTTGGCGAAAAAATTAGCATTGGGCTTCGGTACGGGGTGGTGAAGAATGCACCTTCTAAGGATGCACAGTAAAGTATATTCGTGTAGTAACTCGAATACTTACCGTAGTCTTTGACTATAGGCCTACTATAGGACTACTATAAGACTACTACTCGTTCGTCCCACAACGTATCGTTCGTCCAGCGGCACATCAAAACGTTATATCTACCTACATCTGCCATTAGGAAAAATGAAGAGGAAATAGTTACGCTCCTGTAATAACCATGTGATTTATTTTTTGCTATGACATTCAGATCTAGTTTTAGATAACTAAATTGGCTACTGAATTACAAAAGAAGTGTATGTTAACGAAAGTGTCTTAGTTAAATAGAAGATACCGGTTCGAACAAGTGTAGATCTTATTGGGCCGCATCTTGGTAGAACGCCACTAATTGGTAATGTTTGACTCATGTCTCACTCCTAGCCTGCCTGGTATACGAAACGTGTAGCCAGTTTCTAAAAGCTCTTCGTCAACTTACAAAGTCTACGGCAGAAGTAGACAACTGTATTTTTTTTCACGCATCTAATGCATATGTGTGATACAGTCGAAGTTGACTTGAGGAAGTTATTCCCGCCTAATAACTATTTCTCTCTAATGCACAAGTTCAATCAAACGATGGCGGGCACTTGGATCTCAGTAGAAAAAAGCTGTGGAAAACTTGTCGTGCTAAACCCCAACGACAGAGATGCTAGTCTTTAGATGCGTTTACTACGCGGAAAGTCAGTGGGTCACTGGCAAATACGTCTCTTTCAAGAAAAAAACCCACTATTAGTCAAATTCCTCTGTATTCATCAGAAATATCAGTCTGATCTATAACGGAGTTGACATTATACGGCCGCCTGCCAGTGAATAAAAAAATAGCAAAAATCCAACATGTCTGCGTCGGCCTTCCAAACAGCCGAATCAGATGTGGAAGTTACTGAATACGCTATCGAATACCTTGTGCCACGTCTAGAAAGTAATTCGTTCCTTCTATCGTTCTATATATACAGTTAGGACAGAGCCTCTCGGCAATTGGCGGGAGGCTCTATCCTAATTTCACACCTATTAAAG
>NW_019213497.1:0-60198 GCF_002532875.2 Varroa jacobsoni
ATTAATGAATTGTTTGTTCTAGATATAAGTATTTACTTAACGGCCCCAATTTAAGTTGATAGACATAACACACTTATGCCACCGTTCTTTCCGGTTCTCGAAAACCTTTACAAATTTTATCCTCAGGGTAGCGCTTAGCTTGGTGCGCAATTTTCTCTCTCTTTTTTTTTTTTTTTTTTATTGGAAATGCTTCTCTTGAGACTGTTCTTTTGTTGTTGTGTCTTTTTTGAGAATCAGAAAGAGTCGCAGGGGGGACAGGTCCGATGAATACCGGATACGCACGAGCAGTGAAGCGCGGTCCAGTGCATTGTCGTGATGGAGTACCCAGAACATGTTATGCCACAATTCTGATCTTTTGCATAGGGAAGGCTTGCATATTTCCTTCGCATTTACTGACAGTATTTCTTGGCGAACATGGAGCCGGACGACATAATTAACAATCTCCCGACGTTCGAAGGAAACCGTCAGGAGAACACTGGTTTCGCATGTGGATCTACGATTCAGATCTAGCGGCTTTCTTCGGTCGAAGTTTCTTTTTTGAAATCACACTGCATTTTGGTAGTTTCATGGACACTATACGCCCGCGTCTGGCCACCCGTAATGCCGTGTTCAAAAAAGTTTGGCTCTTCTAGAAGTGCCATATGTTTTTTTTAATATCGTTCTTCACGGGTATTCATACCCTGACCAGTCACTTATTTCGGCACAAAATATGGCGTAAGCCCTCTGAGACCCGAGAGGTTGATTCGAGTAGCCTACCATAAGCTTATTGAGATCTCTATTTGTCCTGGTAGCTCTCTTATGGCGATCCGGCGGCAAGGACAAGTTATGCCACTCTTTTCAGAATCCCGTTCGCAATTATTCCTACAAGTCACCAAGCTCGTCACCAAAAATCGTCCTAAATGAACTCCTACCCGTTTTCAAAGTTCTTGAACCTTCTTTTTACTTGAGTCTTCCTCAGTGTCTGGGCTCTAAAGGCATTCTATAAGTTCTGCGAAGTGTCTGAAAGGTTAGTTTTACTTTTTGCACAGAACAAGCTCATTGCTCCATTTGGAAAAATTGCAAAAGTTCAAAACGTAGACTTACTCAATCTCACTGGATTATACTGTTCTGATATTTTACCATTGTATAACAGAAGTCCTACTGGTTTTGCTAAAATGCACGATTACTAGCGACAAACTAGTAGCGCGAGAAATTTAAACAATTCAGGCTCAAATATGTACAGAATACGGCACTTGAATTCGGACATACTTGACGGGCTCGTCCGCTGTTTTAAAAGAAATCTGTTTTTTCTAGAACAAATTCGTGGTGGTAAAAAAACAGTGTGCCGTTTTGATAAGTTCAGCAAAAATAGGTTATTATCCAGTTTCTTTACTCTAAACCAACATCCGGTATGATTAAAAGCTTCCTTTTTTGTCCGAAACCGAAAGTCTACCTCGCTGCCAATTTTCATGAAGCGTCTGAAAAACGACTAAGGTTTGCGTGAGGCAAGCCGGAAAGTCTTTAACAGACTTAGATTTAGAGGGCACAGCAATTGATCAGAATGGCCCAAAGGTCTAGTTTTAATACACCTGGATTTTTGATACAAAAGTTAATGGCCGTTTTGAAGCTGAAAATATCAATCGTCTATTAAGCCGTCCAGATAAGCTCCAAAACGGTAGGTTTATTTGAGTTTTGTCGCGCCTTTCAGACAACCTAGCAGTTTTGAGCCTCATTGGCCTAAATTTTCACTCCGCTATAATGACTTCTAACCAGAGTAATCGGGCAACACTTCTGCTAGAGGATGTCCACTAATATCACTATATATATACTATCCGTCAATCATATGAAGCTTGGAACATTCTGTTATCATCAGAACATACCTGATGTACTGAACCTTCAATCTCGACGGGTACCACAAAGTCGGGATTACTGACAGGCTTGAACGAAGAGTGTACAAGAGTTTCATCGAGATCGATTACCAAGCACATCTTGCCCTGATCCGACGGCCGTAAGGGTGGTAACAAACTCAGCTGCAATTCACGAAAACAACATCGTTAAGTGCACAGACGGGTGTATGGCAGTAAATTTGCTTATCGATTCGGACCGCGGGCAAAGCCGTCCATAAACTCATGCGAAAGAAAACTATCATGACATGTAGCAAAGATTCAATATTTACCAAATATGCGGCAAATCAAATCCATGCGGAGCCGTTACAATTAATGGAGCCGAATATAACAATAAGTACTTCTGCTTTGTTGTACAGCTAAGAAATTTCAGTTCTTATTAAATTAGGACTTGTCTTGGTGAGGCAGAAGGAGAGCAAACTAACGGAGCATAGGAGTTATTCCTATATAGGTTTACGAACGAAATTGATATATTTGTTTCTTTGAGGTAAATAATATTTAGCGCTAGGTGTTTCCACTTTGGAGATGAAAAACAATGCTAAAAAATTAGTCAAACTTAAAAAGCATATCAAAAAGTTATTTAGACCGCCGTATGATGACGAAGCTTGTTTGTCGATAAATTCAGCTTCCTCTAGTCCATAGTTTCTAGAGGTCAACAAGCAATCCAAATAGTTATCAGCGTATCTATTTGATCCTTTGAACTGAAAACATCCCACCAGTGCAACGTATTATCTTGAAATAATCATAAAAAATAAGTGGAGTTGAACTACACATAAATTAACTGTACGAGCGCAAAACATTTTTTGAGCAACCTCCCCTCTAGCACCTCCCCTCGTAACTTGATCATCCCCTCCCTAGAAGCGGTTTCCAAATTATATCGTTCAGACCTTTCATTGAACTACACGCTCACAGAACACAGGCCCACGGCTTGCCATCTCCGCGTCTGCCATTTGCTTAGAAGTTACATAACATATTGAATAAAATCAGCCGGCTTCGCGCGAAAACTGTCTTCTGGTAATTACCAAAAAAAAAGTGTTGCTAGTCATGAAGTTGTTTTTGTGCTACTATGTGGAAATCTGTCGCGTCCTGTTCGATGGTTTTTTTCACGCTTGCAAAAAATGTCTACAAGAGCGCTTGACGACCCGACGCATGTGTTGCATCGGAAACCAACGCGCACATCCTGATCGAACGCAATTACTAAATCAATATATATTCAACCAGCCAATAGTGTTTTATCATCATGCCATAGCATTCATCGGACTTAACATGATCGGCCATGTTAAACCCGTTTTAGGATAATTCGTCAAGACGGCGTATGGGTTAGCATCGGCGAGTATGTCCTTGGAGGGTATGGGGAAAGTGCGATGTCGGGAACATCGAGGAACATTTTGGACCCGAATATACTTGATACACAATTATTATAGGCTAAAACGGCATGAAATCCGCAACATGTTGCGAAATGGGTGCAAGAGTAAATTTCCCGCATCAATTAACCGCTATTTTTAAATGGCTTTGCGTTTCTACTTGCTCAACGACGCTGATCTAATTTGAGTTTTGGTGCACCATTACATGACAAGACATGGACAAAGGCGATCGTACCACGGAGAGAGCGGTAATTATCTCTCGCTCAAACCTATGTATATATGACGAAGTTAATCGCTCATTATCTGTTTAAACACGCGTCTGACCACAGCTGCTGTTTTGAACTGATCGCCTATAGATGTAATCGAAATTTGTCCTGTTTTTATAACGGCCACACCCCGTTGATATGCCTCTCCCACCTCTTATAGACTGAACAACACTATCTAATGTTTTTATGGCATGCCTCAAAAGGCCTATTCGTCGATAATTTCGCCGCCATTCGGAAGCGATGTGAGGAAGAACCGGAGAAAGAAGAATCGGACGGTCGACGGGCGGCCAGCAAAGAAACGGGGTCTAGAGCGTGACATAACAGAATGTGAGGTTACAGGACTCACTTACGTCATCATGATAGTACTACAAGATAATAACGAATAGAAAACCAAGATGTGTATTTCATAATTTCCCAATACGTCCTCTTTTGACAATTCCGGTCCCGGTGATAGTTTAGGTTAGGTGGTAACGCAATTGCGTATTGATCCTGAGGCGCATGGTCGCATTGGTTCAAATACGGCCATAGACACGGTTCATTTCGTGCTAGCAATTTGCCGTCTGATGGAATGCCGAATAATGATGCCGGTTAAATACCAAGATATGGTCTAGTAAAGTAGTATTATAGAAAATGTTATTTTTCCGACCACTGCGACCATATCTTATCGATCCTATCGTAATTCACTAAAATATGCTATTTGAAAGCGCGACAAGGCCACGAGCATTGATACAACCAGACAACATGTATAATTCAGCAATAAGCTGTGATCCGAAGCTACAAAAACTACAAGCAAAAAACTCAATACAGTTCCAACACTGCCCGTTTGCAATTTATTAAATCAATAAAACGTATTCATGTTGCTCGAACAGCGCATAATTTAACCTAGAAACAAATGCTTTTGTTATGGTTGTATCGAAACGGATGAGTAGCTTGATTCGTGTAGCTTTGGGAAAGCTAACGCGTTTTTCAATTGCTTCAGGTAATTTTGCCACACGAAATAGAACGTTTAGTTGCCTTCTTTAGTTGTAAAATGAAAACGCATTACTTTGGGTTAAATCTTAGTCTTGACACAATGTAATGACAAAAGAAATCATGCCCTCTAAAAACGTGATCACTTTTCCATCATTCCGGCAATCAGTGATGATGAGGAATTTCTTGAGACCCTTCAATTCGAGCGGCGTGTAACTGAAATAAACGTTTCAGTTACACGCAGTCTCTCTCTCTCCAAAAAGTTATTAGCAAAGCCTTTACTGCTGGGGTCGAAATATAATGATTTATGCTTCATAATTTAGAGTTTGAGCTTGTCAGTTAGTGTTAACAAATAAAAAAAAATAGTATAAAACAAAGGGGACATCCGTTACGCGTCGTTCTGAGTGGAAGCTCTACTGTGTATCTAAAGAATCCTTAACGGGCATTCATGATTAATGGTTGAAATCCCGGCAATATTATTTTCCGGTAAAAACGTGCCATCGATTTTGTCACGCAGATTACACAAGTCCTAGCTGATCCTATATATTGTAGGATTTAATGCTGAGCGATTTCTGTTAGAGTTGACTCATTGACAAAACGTAAAATTAGCAATTTCGCGTCAGTCGAGCAGCTTCGCCATTAGAATTTCAGGACCCAAGTAGCTCTTACTTTGAGCCTAATCTTTATTTGCAAAATTATTTGTACAGGCTTGCATACTGTGGGCTACTCGAAAGGAGTTCGGAAACATTTTGGCAGGCGATTAGTGGCAGCGGGAATTCTTCGCGTTTACTATAAGGGCAAAATGGTTCTTTCCAGGACGAATCCATAACCGTATCATCGTGTACGCCCTTCTTCGGATCATAAGCTACTGAAGATCAATTATATTTCTATGGCTCTACGTTGGAAGCATCGCACTCTCACCTTTAATTCTCTGTGGCTACCTGAAATAGGCTACCGGTGACCAGCCGAGGCGCTTCATAATTTTTGAAAGGCCTGCGAAAGATACCCATATGCTCAGGCAAGATATCCGCAACAAAAGATTGCCTTGAAGGAGCCGCTTGCAAAGGTGCGAATCTAACGACACGGTATACCGAAAGCTATTTTTTCCGGAAACGAGTGTCTCGCATACAAAACAAAAATTAAAAGAGGTTTTGTATAAGCTTCGGAAAGACCACCAGCAACACTCGTTGAACAAAAAATTATACGTTTTTCAGCAAGACGGAACATCGGTATAGAAGCGCCATTGAATGGAAAACTAGGTTTCTAATAATTTGAATCCTCACTTTTAGGTGAGTAGAACAACATTTTTAATACGTTGCACATTTGAATGAGACTCTCATATATCCTGTCGTCCCCCAGATCGTGTACTACGAAAAACTTATTTGCGAATATACAGATAGAAGCTTTGAGCATGAGTTGCGAGCGTGTTAAGTGTAGAATTCAGACCTGATTAAACACCTCCACCAGAGATGTGCTTGTCTATATATGTAACACATATTATCCAAACATCTGCTTTCATTAGTACGCAGATCAGAAAAAACGACATCATGATTGTGCCAATTTATCCGGAATAGCATGCACATTGCTCCTTTATATGGATAACGAAGCTTTCCATTAGTATTATGTTCGATGAGAAAAGGGTAGGAGTTGACATGGAAGAAATGGTTGCCCTGATACGTGTAGAATAATCGCGCTCACTTAAAGGCTTGTGACACCTTGCGAAGTTATAAAAAACTTAAACCCTGCTTCTGAACCTCCGTCCAACGCCCGTTAAGACTGATTTAAGTTAACAGATCTTCCTCACATCTTTGTCCGAAGCAGCTTCACGATACAGTGCGTAACCTAGATAATGCAGACTTCTACCGTCTTATTTTCTAGCAGCATTATTGAAAAAAGCGGCAGCCAAAAAAATTTAGCTAAAAAAGCCTTGTTACACATTTCGTTGTTGATTAACGCTTGCTAGTGATATGCCCAGTAATCAACGGCTGTTAATTTGTTTTTTGTTCTAGTCATTCATCTACAAGGACAAAGGCGATGATAGTGTCGGCGCTTATATTTCTCCATAATTATCATACTCGATTTTCGAGGAGCACGGAAGATGATGTTATCGAGGCAGACCATGAGGCGCAAATGGTGCTGGGGACTCCCAAGGGACTGCCCACACCGCCCAGCTTCCCCCCTGACTCTTCCTGAAACTTTGGAACACATCATAGACAACACAAGTCCGATGATGGATCAACGTCTTGCGGTTGGTCATTAGGGACTCATCGCAAGGTGGCTCAAGCAATTGCGTGTCGCCACTTAAATCTTAGAACTCGATCGAACTTTGAGGATAAAAATGCTTTCGATTCCTCTATCGAATAGTCTACACAAGAAAGATGCTTAATCGCTATAAACAAATTGACGAATGAAAAGTATATTCTTATGTAAGTCCTGCTTCTGCGCTGATCACATCGAGGGTGACTGTTCACTATCTGTGGCCTGCAGAGATTGACGAGCTATATCAACTATGTATAATATAGTCGTAGTGTTACTTGTAATCTTTGTTAAATTGAAATAGTAGCAACGTCCGTGCTAGCACAAAGAAACTGAAATGATAGTAGATCCTCATTCTTTAAGGGACTATATAGAATATGAAAAGGATGTAAGATTTTTTTCATACTGGTGTAAAAATAAATTAAAACGAAGATGTGGTGAGATAGATATCCTCGATCATATTCTGCATTGGATTAGCTCACCTTGTTGGCTCCATCATGGTGACCTTGCAGGGTTGCTGAGTTGCCCGTATTTATCGTGTGCGTTCCGGTCTGCCCTTGATGATTGTGCCCTCCGCCCTGGTCGCCCTGATCGGCCTGGTCGCCATTTCCTGCCCCACGCAAACGGCCGCTTCCTGACCGACGCCGCCAGCAGCACAGCAGGCTATGCAATAAACCTCCTTTTCGAGGTTTAGATGCTGAAATAAATATATTTAGGGTTAAGAATCACGTAATAGACAATTAAGCAGGCATGGATCTCGTACGCCCTGGAGGTCAGGCTTCGTGTCATGCTATGATACTCAGTCTGATTTCTAGAAGGCTAACGAGATGAGAAATTAACACCGAACGCATCTGTTACTGCCGATACAAAGTTGCTGGGTTAAGGTTGATGGCATGACAAATTTTGGAAAAAAATACTTACAGATTAACTAAAGAGACGACTTCCAGGTCTGCAGTGCAGTTTTTGACTACTGTGGAATGTTCCTGATATTGCAAATGGTAAAAGTTGCCAACGTTTCGAGTTTTGCCTTATTTATGGCCTCAGTAAAACGTTGCGATCCTAGACGTCTATGCTTTTCCAGCACGACTAAAAATGTAACCTATAAGTGGAGGCCAACTATCTAAAGTGGCAATGCTTAACTCCGTCCTGCTTCAAATTGTATGTCCACCTCGTATGTCCCTAGCATTCGTAGAAAAAGGCCTTAGTATTACACTATTACGAGGATTATGATAGTGTCTGTACTTTGGAGTTGCAAACAGACAAAAATAGTCTCGGCCACTTTACCCCCAAAACCGACTTGGGTCAGCGTGACTGACAGTTTTCAGCATCTTTCCCCAGCACTCTACACGTTAGTTATTTAGAGCATGTTTGGGAACACTGCATTGATCGATGAATAGACTTTTGTGAATTATCGCTGTGTCAACATTACACGTGCATTTATTACCCTGCGCCTTTTTTCACGCGAAGGTTTAAAGGATGTTTTCATTACCTGTATATAGAAGTGTTTACATGCGAATATTAAAATTCTGCGCTACATTAAGATCAATGTATCAGTTCGAATGACGCCTCATGTTCCCCAGAAAGAGATCAGTAGACGAATTTCGCCAAAGGGTCAGTCTAGCGTGTCTGTACTGCTTATTATATATATAAGCACCGCTGCTTTATAAAACTGAGAAAGTTGGTCTGATTTTTAAAATGGACGACTGGGAATTCTGCCGAAGGGAAGTTGCTATGGGCAGATAAGACGAGAAATTTTCCATCTTCCAGACGACTTCTGAAGCTTGTATTGAGGTGTCATCTTCGTAAGAAATTCGATGAAAATTTTAAACGGAACTTAAATAACAAGTTTGTCTTTCGATTGACCTTGTTTAAGATCCCCGACTATACACTATAGGCTTGTCTTTGCCAGTGCTCCGTAAGGTGCATTATGTCAAAAATTGATATTTCGCGTTTCATTCAATGAAACTGAAGTAGTGCCTTAAAAAGCTTCAAAAAATCATATCGCTGAACGTCTCAAGTCTTTAAAAATTTAGTTGACACAATAGATTACATCGGAACAATTCTATCGATTATACAATTGCTACCCGAGGACATATGGCTATGATCCGAAAGAGTTTAAGGTTTGTCAACTTCAGTTGTCTAGCTACTTTAGTTTTCGTTGCTTTTTTAAGATTTTATCAAAAGCCCGCATCGCTTATGTGTTCAAAAAGCTAAATAACGGTTCGAGAGTTTTGTTGCAAGGAAGACGTAAGTTAGGAATACTCATGAGCGGTTCTAAAAAAGGCATCTTTAACGAGTTTCTGCATATTTTTTTGCGCCATCTAAGCTCAATGATTATAAACTAACGAACACTGATGTCAATAGTTTAGCAAGAAAAAAGATTCTGAATGCTATAAAGAGGAAAGCAATTTGCCCAATGTAAGTTTTTTTGGTAACGCACTATCGAGAATCACTATTGCTCGCTGATCATCTTGGCGATTTCCTAACGGCTAAGAATGAATCATCGTCGCCATAGTTGTCTGAAAGCTTACAGAGCACAACTGCAACAAGCTGTTGCTGACAGTGAAACTTATGTTCAATGTAAACCTTCTCCATTTTGAAAGATTGAATGAAGTTGCTGCTATGATAGAACACCCTAGGTTTTTTAGGATTCAGCGACCTTCTACTTGAACTACACGTTTTAAATGAAAGATGGCTTTTCCGAGCAATAGCGAGGCCATGGACGATCATAACTCCGTGATACAGTCATTTTGACAATGTTTAGCATTTCTTTCTAGCGAAGTATGCTTGAGGGCTTCCGTTTCATCCAGACGGAATACCGAATTAAATTCTATTAGCAATATTGCCAAGGCTTTTGTACAGGCATGTATGTCACCGATGTAGCAACAAAGTTGTTTTTTACTGTTCGTCAAAAACTTGTTTCACAACTACCATACTGGCATATAAGTGGCAATATTTATCTTATCAGTTTTCATAAAAGTCACATGATAGGTATACGTATATTCAAGATTGGGACTAATTGTCGTGCACAGCTTTTAGGTTCGTTTCTGTAGTTGGTTCTTATCACACTGATTAGTGGTTCTTCTGAGCCACGAAATAATTTTTCAAAAAATGGTTTTCTTAAACACACATAAACCATGTATATGATCAGATCTAGATTAAGGATATTGTTGCTATAAGCACAAATAGCTTGTTTTGACATAGATTTATGTATATATATATATATGCACGCACATACTACATATATAATGGTACTGATGAGTAGGTCGGCTCTGCATTTCTGCGTGTAGCAGCCTCACCGTAGTGGTGACGGCAGCAGCCGTCGTGGCGGCAAGGCGATTAGTGGCCGAAGCAGCTGCAGTGACTGTAGTAGCGTGAGCAGCGAGCAAGCCCAGCATCCCCAATGTCGCCGTCGCCGTCAAGGCTGCGATCGGGTAACGAAGGGAGATCAAACAATCTCGTGTGGCAATTGTAGCGCCGAATAAAAAGGCCCAGAACACCAGTAGATAATTGCTGCTTGTCGTTCGTATCGCATAGGACTGGCAGCAATGGCCGCTACTAGCGTACAAGCATCACTGCCTACATGGCCGTGGTTCACCCGTTGAATCTCAGCCAATCGTATGCCAGTCATCTATGTAGAAGTCAACCAACCAGTCAATTGGCCGCTAGAGGGACCTATACAGAGACTTCTACTACAGTAACATTGCATTTTTGGGAGTTGTCATCATTGTTATTGTAGTCACCTAGGCGTAGTACGCTTTTGTCGTCGTCGTCGTACTCTACCTACAGTTAGTGCTGCCTCGTGCCTTTGGCGCTGTTGCTGCTATAGAAGATACAACTGCCGACTGGTTCGTCCGTCACTTCGCTTGCTTGGCTATGTTTGTGTTACTCCTGACACCGCTTTGGGCAGGGCGTCACTTGTAGGTATTGGCAATAACCTTGTCCTTTTTCTCTCTCTCTCTCTCTCTCTCTCTCTCTCTCTCTCTCTCTCTCTCTTTATCTGAGTCTGTGTCTTTGGCACTATGCAACAGCGGCAGAAACAGCAGCGACTCGTCCTAACTCCTGTTTCTGCGCATTTTTTTGAACTGAAGTAGAAAGTCGACCTAAAGCAAGAACGGTCAAAATTTTTAGAGTAACGTGAACCCGGCACCGATGGTAAGTGACCAGTAATTCATGTTAACTGGCCTGCTTCAGATCGACAAACTACTTCTAACATAGTACGTCTAAGCTGTCCCTACCGACCGATCCGTATGTCGTAACGACGTACACTATACATTTAAAATAAGCGGTAATCAATCTTACCTGCGGACAATTATGTAGTTTAGGAAGTCTGAGTTTGCGGCTAGATAAAAACTTGACGTGTCTCAGTCCAAGCGAGGCTAACTGAATCAATTCATTGTGAGAGTTTTGTACATTGAGAACCGTTTGTAAATAGACGGCAAGCAACCAGAGAAATGCATCTACATTTTGGCCAGCAGGACAACAAACAGATGCCGAAATCAACTACATATTCAGATATCCTTGATTAGATAACCTCTACTGTTGCGTTTTATGGCTTCCATTCGTTTTGCATAGAACTAGAATACCTGCTGTAAATAATTGGCCGTATGCATAATACTCTATGTATACGCGTCACATATTAGAATTGTACCTACACTTTTGTGCATGCCCCCCGATTGGCGGGGAGCAGTTTGCAATGGGGAACTATCGTTAACGTTATGCACGCGTACGTATGCAGAGCGGAGCAAACCAGGCCCGTTTATGTTTACTGTGTTATTACAATTGCACAGAGGGCGAATTACTGCGGCTGTTTATTGAGGACTGACTTTGGCAGCTTCTACCTAAAATGACAGTACGTTTCAGATGGGTTTAGCCTTGAAATGACGCTGCAAAACTGGCCCACCTCGTCCTCAAAATGTCGCAGACAAACCGTATATCAAAACAACTTAGCCATATCTATTTGAAACGAAATTTTTTACAAATTAATCATTACAAAATAATTTTACAAAGTATTAACAAAGAATGTTTTTTGGCACTTCCCGTCTATCGTTCGAGTACTGCGGAGGACACAATTTTCTAACAAAAACATAACGCAGTATCGATTCTCACACCGACAGTAACACGGCATTACGATTCAACCATGTGGCTTAACCGTGTACTTTGTCTAAGGCGCTCGATTGTCCTTCGCATTTGTTCGAGTAACTTCGATGACGTAAGTTTTTCACTCGGAAAAGGAAATACTAACAATTGTCGTCCTGTCTAAGTACTTGTCCGCGTTTTCGATATCCTCATATTCAAACTATGATGCGATATTATTGGCATGTTCACCTTTAGGCATATCCTTACTTTCTAAAGTAACGTGTCTCACAAATTATTCGTCGTATTTTTCAATCATCGACTTCGACGACCGACCGACCGACCGACCGACCGTCCGTCCGTCAATTTGCCTGTCTCTGGCGTTATGTCATCGCCGAGCCAACGAAGTATGACCGCATTGCACCGTGACAAAATAATGATAACGGCCAAGTATTTCAGGAAACTGGGTGAGTTCTATATTGATAAGTGCTTGATGCCGTTGAAACACACGACTACGCACTCAGCTCTTTTACCCATAGGTCCAGACTCACGAGCCACTGGAATTTTTGATACACGAAAACCGTCATTAGAAAACGTTTCATTCATATCATTTACATTTACCCACTACACAAAGAGCATCATGGGTCATGTCCAGCACGCCCAGGAGCAACTGCTTGCTATTGAGCCTTGACTAATTAACGGCACCGAGATAATTGGCACTCTCATATTCAAGTTCGTCACATTCGTTCAACTGAACCGTGTAAATAGAACTTACAAAATGTTCGATTACTAAGTAGCATCTCGGATTTATTTCACAGGAGTGACCCGATACCATACTTCGTGAGCGAAGCTCAAATCAGGTAAGATTTTAACCTTAACCGCTGCTTTCTTTTTTCTTTCGTACGGGTAATAAGTGTGACATAGTCGAACTTTTTCGGATAAATTTGCCACTACGTTTGTGCAATGGAAGTAAAAAAAAAAAACGATTAACACCACGCGAAGTACGGAACGGTCGTTTACTGCAAAATCCAGCCTACACAGGGTAGCATGGTACAGTCAAAAAATGACAGAATAATCGTCAAAAAAAGCCCTAAAATAAGAGGCATTTGATGCGTTACTATGACGAATGACCTCGCGGCGACAACCATGCCCCACAGTGTACATATATAGGAATAACGTTATCAACAGAGCCGCAATAATCGCTCTATTGTCGCTAAAGGCAATAAATCGAAGTCGTTTGTTTCCCTCTCCAGCGACAGCGATAGCAAAAACAGCAACAGGAGATGCTGTATCTATATTGGCCTTGTCACAGTGATGCTATATGGCTTTCCTTCGTCGCTTGCATCGCAAACAAGCATCAATAACGACGATAGCGTATACTAATTGTAAACGGTCATCGCTACCAGACGCTACAGCTGCCCTATCGGCAAAAAAAAAAAAACGTACATAAGCGTTATTCATGATCATCGTCATTACGGTTGCTATATTAACGTTTGTCATTATTATTATTATTATTATATAAAATATGTATGGTTTAGATTCAGTCAGCCCTTGCGTACCTTGAAGATGATGGCATGTCCCAATAGGTAGCAGCTGCACAGAATGATGCACAATGTGTACGCTCACGTATACAATGGACGATAGTACAAGAGTGCTACTGCTGTTGCAGTCGCAACCTTGATATTAAAGCTTGTCTATGTTGACCTAATCATTTCTGAGACGATTTTGTGCAAAAATGTATTCGTCCCTAAAGCTTTGCGTGTATTATACGTTCCTGCTTTAAGAACACCTTTCGCGGTCAAAACTAATCACTGGAAGCTGGTGCGCCAAACACAGTGTCTACTGAACGTATTTAGGTCAGCGAAAGACCTTTTATCTAACCAGATATCAGTCAGTCTTATGTAATGCAACTATAAAAAACACTTGTACAGCGTTGTGGCATATATGAGTACGTCTTCTTGCAAGATCGTCAAGGATGAGCACCATCCGATTGCGAACCTGAGAACATCACGGCAACTGACAGATGAAATACACTCTTCATCACGAACAGGCACATCTATGATTTTTCCGCCAACATTTATCTTTTAACAAATCCGAAATTTTAACCAGCTCGAATACGTTTGTCTCTTTAAGTAGACCTTTATTTGTATAGTATAATACCTTACTACATCATTACCACCTGCACATATATATATATATTTTAAATCTGCTTATTTATTTACTTCTGATAACGGCGTATTTGCATTTTTTATAATTATAATAGAAAGAAATAACACTTGGCCTTTAGCTGGTTATGCGAAGACGTCTACTTAAATTCGTGATAAAATCCAGGGTTCAATCGACTGTTTTTAGTGAATTAACGAAAAAATACTGTGAATTAAGTAGCTGTTAATCAATCAATCTACTTTTTATTGATAGAGAAACTTGTAGTCGCAGCTATCGTGGCCATGGCTACTTCTACAATTATACAGGCAGCAGTAGCAATAGGTATCTAATAGCGATAGTTATAGAAAACTATCGCTGAATATCACGCGGTATAGTGATACACAAGAAATAACAGCCATTTGGTGACCATCTCATCTGGACGCGCCACGCGATTTAAGTGATGTGTTTTCACGCTGTCACGTATATATGTACTGATTTAAAGCTGATTAGAATTATATGTAAATGTCGGCCACTTCCAGGTAGACTATGCGTTCATCCAATGTGAAGCTAAAGGTAAATACTTACAGTAATACACTAAATAAGATAAATCAAGTGTTATCTTTATCTCTGAATAAACAGGATCCTAAGCTCGTTCTTTTAACGATAGCCATAACCATTGTTGTTGCATCATGTGGAAAATTAGAGCTCTCATCTCACTAGCCGATTGTAAGCAAAACTAAGGTTTTACAGACCACCAAGACTGGCTGCTCTGCAACCTCAGGACTACAGCCCCCAAGCCAAATAGATAAAGTCAAAGTCAGTTTAACAATAGTCATCCGTATTGTTGCCCTATTATACCTAGCTAAAAAATGTCTAAAGTTTACGACCATTTGGCATACAGTGGCCGGACTCACTTCCAGAGTTCACACGTTCCAGAAAGGGTCTTATTTTTGCATTACGTATATTTTTCCATTTCTCTAAGGGCCGATTGAGCTAAATAGGGAATTCATCTTGAATTACATACACTTCCCTAACAGGTTTGCTGCTGGGTGGCCGACAAAAACTGAAACAGATTCTGCTAAACCCAATTTAAAGCGATGCTTTTTTCTGAATTTGAGCTCTTAAGTAAATTAGTAATGGAAAGGCCCAGGTACAATGAAATTACTAAAACCAAACAGAGCATATAAAAAAAAAAAAGACTTTTCTGTATGTATGCCTAGCTATGTCTGTTTAAAGATAGATCTTGTGAGATTCACTACATCCAAAAAAATACTACAGGTACGGCTTTGAAAAATTCCATTATACGATATGTACCAGAAACCCATTACCAACAGCTAAATTTGAATGTATTACAGTAAACGCAGCTCCAGTTAACCTAATGTTTGAGAACAGTTGTAGCTAAAATCACTGCTTGACAGAGGCGTAGTTTGCGGTACCCAGTACAACTGGTAAATAGTATGTGTAATTAATAGCTCTCAGGAACAAGTAAGTCTATTGTTAAGTCTTCCAAACATTGCGTCTGCTTGCCACTTCTAAATCTATTTAATATAAAATTGAATAGACTTGACTAGCCAGCTCTAGATGCCTGCCTCTTTCTGTTTATTTGTATAGTGCGACTATATCCTATTTGTAGAATTAGGTAGTTGCCATCGACTTGGGCCGGAGTTTTGCTGGCCGTCACCGTCGTGTTGCCAAACAGCTGCCCTTGACTGCCGATTAGTACCAAAAAATCCACCTGGAGCCCGATAACGTACGCACAGACATGCGCAATTTCACATGGTATCAATAGCTGACAGAACGGTATGAACCTGTTCATAGCGTTCATTGTCGTTCACTGTTGTGTTTGCTGGAATAGCTTTTGATTCTTGCTACGAACGATGGAAAATCGTGCCATTAAAATGTAGAGTATATTGAGGCGTGTGCGTGGCTATCATCGTACGGGAGCGTTCGACAACAGCGTAGCGACGGCAACGGCATCTTTAAATGTCGTCGGCGGGAACAGGGAGAAATCTGTTCACTATCGTATTCTTCTCTTTTCTAACTCTAAAAATATAATTATAAGAACTTCTATTTAACTTTTGATTAGTACCAAAATTGATTCGTCCAATATAGGTTTCCCTGGGAAAGAAATTCGGTCTGAGTAACAAGATCTGCACCAGAATATAGCTTGCCCCAACAGCTGCAACACGCACATCCCTAACAAATAAAGAACAAAAATCCGTCTCGAAATAAACAGACAAAACGGTCCCACGTCAAACATGTACTACCAGCGCTGACAGATACAGTGGGTAGATGGATTTGTTTCTGAAACTCAGTTCCAGAGAAAAAGAACTTCGACTGAGAGTTAGACAGCTTACGGTAACCTTTCAAGAGTATTCTCTGCAGAGCCTTTTTCCATCATTTTTAGCATCAATTATAATACTAGCAATGATTGTTGTAATAATACTAGGTATTGCTGCAACTACTAACCTTTGGTTGTGACAGCAGCAGCAGCAGCAGCTGCAGCTGGGGGAGGGGGAAAGGTCGCAAGAGGTTCCTCGTCCCTCTGCACCTGAGTTATCACTCCACTGGGATCCATTTTTTCTTTTTTGCTGTCACAAAATATCTGATATCGCTGGCCCCCCCCCCCGTATTCGTAAGGGGTGGCGACAGCGGCAGGTACAACAGCAGCCGCGATGGCAGCACCAGCAGCAGCTGCTGCTATCCTCAACAGCACACCAGCACAATAATAAGAACAGCAATAAAACCGAATCCCTCCCGTCACTACTTTGATCCCTGCTCACAGCGAACGGCACCAGCAACACATCCGTAAGGGAAGCACTCTTAAGCACTCTTCCAATGCACTCTACACCATGCCACCGTTAAAACAATCACCATTACTGGACGATGACAACAACGTCAATAACAACAACAGCAACAACAACAACAGCACCACCGCTACGAAGAGCAATGTACGACGACGCCGGCGCCGATGCTGATAATGGCACTCGATAAATACTAAGTACTATTCAGTCTAGCCCGTTACAGTGGACGTGGTGCTACCCTACAATATTGTAGTTGTTGTTGTTGTTGCCAACATTGTTGAAGTTGATCTTCACGGCGCCATTAGACACTTCAAGCGACTTCCGTTCTGTTTTCGAAATCTGGAATTCAATGAAAACATCCACCAAAACACAATTCAGCCTATATTCTATGACATCGTTTCGTTTTCAAGTAATCGTCTACTGTGACATGCTGACAATAAATACATAAAATCTTCGTGACGAACGCTAATTGGATTTTTGTATCACATAGAAAAGTACTCAACGAGAACAGACTCTGTTTCTGGAAAGCTATCAACAATGAAAATCAGAGCCTCTGAGCTTATCGAGAGTGTTGCAAGCCGGATATGTCAGATAGCTAACTTAGCCAATAGAGAAAAATCTGAAGTTCGTTTGTGAAGAACACGCAGGCCAGTACACCGGCAAAATTTCACTTCAGTGGTTATCGTGTTGCTAAACAGTGAAATTCAAGTTCGAGAGCACGTTATACTCAATCAACTTACATTAACTTAAATGTAATGACTTTCTTAATGCCACTTAATTGGAAATTATTTATGTAGTTCGTATGATTACAAGCAAATACCGAAGCAGCTGCGTAGGATAATACAAACAGAATGAGATAGGTGGTGAAGATATATGTGTTGCTATTAGTGTAAGAAGGATAAAATTGACACTCTAGTCGAAAAATCGCTGATTGTCACTGGAGTCGTTATCGCTACGATCGTCGCCGCGTTATCAATTGTGCATCATTAGCACGGTACCATTTGCTCCTTTTTCACTCGCACACCGTTTAACCAGTGGAGCACTGCGACTGCGGCGTTTGTCGGTACCGCCGACGCTGGTTTAGGACGAACGAACGAACGAACGAACGAACTCAACATGGCAACGACGACATCATAATCATCAGCCTCGTTTTCCCAATCAGTATCGGCATTACGTTAGATGTTATTATGATATTACTAAGGCTGTGCCGCCGATGATTCATTTTGGGTGGCCCTTGAAATGGAAGGAATTTTTCTGTAGATAACAGCGTACTTTCGCTGGTGCCTCAAATCAATAGCGATGAAGTGAGCAAATGATTAGTTACCGATGGAAATAGTCATAACGATAACGGCTAACTTTTCAGAGAAAAGAGTATTTGAGCTAGGATTCGTGCTCTCTCTCTCTCTCTCTCTCTCTCTCTCTCGCCAGATATACAAGCTTTGACCATCTATGATCAAAGTTTGCAAATGAAACTCCAGATCGAGTGCTAAACGACCCTTCCTAGCGTTAGCGTAATTTTCTTCGGATGGATGGCATCAATGGACGACATTACAAACTTTCGGATGAAGTATTCGTTTGGATCGTCATAATCTGTTTTTTATATTGAAACAGTTTGTTGTTGGCGAACATCGACTGCTTATTATACCGCTCAAAAAAGGTAGATGGGCAAGTGCCGGTTGGAGCGGTCGCGAGCGACTGACTGTGTCGGTGGGTAAGTAATAATTGCAGTAGTAGTAGTAGTACTAGAAGTAGAAGTGAGCGACAGGACGACACTGGCCTTTAACCAAGCGCCTCACCGCCTGACGCTGTATGCAGCCTAACAGACCAGTAGGTGGTCAAAATCAATGCATTGACCGATAGTCCAGTTGAGCAATTGTTGATAGAAAGGTGAATGCGTCTTTGTTGGGGCAGCCGCGCAGTCGCTATGATACACTGTCAATGGAACAAGCAGCAGCTCCAGCAGTAGCTGCTGACTAACTAAACTTTGTTGTTGTAGTTGTAGCATTGACGTAAATAGCCTTTGGGGCAACGAAGCCTGCTTCCGTCCGACGCTCGCCTTCCGGCTCTCTGTTTTTCACTTTACCTTGACGCTGCCGTTGTTGCTAATCTTCTTTTTCGAGGGTTTGCCTCTCGAATCGAGGAGTTCGAGTGAGTCGATCGGCGTTTACATTAATTAACTCGCTGTTTCCTGTCACGCCACAGCCGATGGCTGTCCGACCGAAGCCGTTTCGTAGCCAATCAGCTAACAAACTGACGAAAAAAATGTGGAACCAAACAAACAAACCACGGACAAAGAAGCCGAACGAGCAATGAACCAGAGAACAAAGAAACAAATCGAACGTATGAGTAACGTTCTAGACGTAGCGCTGTTGCTCAATGGTATTGTTTTTACTGACTGAGCTAACAGCAGCAGCAGCAGCAGCAGCAGCAGCAGCAGCAGCAGCAGCAGCAGCAGCAGCAGATGAAACCGGCCATGGGGTTGCAATGAGCACTGTAGTAAATGAATAGAGGAGCTCCACAGACACCCACTTCAAGGCGGAGCTCGTGAACGAACTTTTTAAACAGGGAGCACATTTTTGCCACATAATACACTCACTATTTTGATCGTTTGAAGAAACTCGGTAAGCTCTTTAAGTCGGTCCCCCCTTCACAGTCACTGGGTCGTTATTAACACCGGTCGCAATTGTGGTTCTCCATTCGAAATTCCTTCTCAAGGCGAAATGAACTGAATGTAACTGGGAACGCCTGACGCCGCATGTGGCGCTGACATTTTCGCGATGGTATAGCTTCCTTTGTGTTGTGCTTTTGCCGTCGTTGTAGACAATTATTCAGTGAATATATTTGTAGTAGTAGCTCTACTAGTGATAATAATTAATTAGCTTGACTAGTTTCTATTCTAACCGACATCCCTTTTTATCCTGGTGCAGCAGACCATCGGTGACGAATTTCCAAGCGTCTACTATCGCACGTCTGCAGGTACTTCACTCGTCGTCGAGTTGTTGTTGTCGTCGATACTGTATAACTTGCAGCTGAAGCGGTAACGGCCATGCAACCTGGTTCGTGTAACGATACAACAAACATTGGCCATATATCGATGCATATATGCACACACGGCACAGGCACACTCAGACTAAACTCCGTGATAATATGTCTATATGTATGTACGGAGTTTCTTCCTTTTATCTTTCTTCTGCCCTATCCACTGCCCCTTCCGGATGTCTCAAACACAAGGCAACGACGACGACGACGATGATTGGCTCAGGCGATATCTAAACCAGCAAAAACAATCCCTTGATTTGATATCATGCAATACCTTATGGTGCGGATACTGACACCAACAATCGGTGTTTAATAATGATGATCGTTATGGCGATGATGATGAAAAAGTGAAGAAGGAGGAACAAACAGAGAACGGGATTGCTGCGGTAGGGCTAGTCATCACTGCCGCCGTCGTCGTCGTCATCGCTGTTGTTGTTGTTGCTGCTGCTGCTGCTTCTGTTGTTGTTGTTGCTGTTGTCGTCGCCGCCGTCTTCGTAGTGAAAGTGGTTTCTGGGCAGAAGGGGTTGGTGATGACAGTAGCTGCAGGGGAAGAATGATTCCTCGACGGCGTCATATAGCGGCGATATGCGTTGTTCACCGCGGTCATCCTCTGTATCATATATCGTTAATAATGAAAATATCGAATTTGCTAGTTGCTCTGATGCCGCCTCCGTCACCGCGTCTGCTACCTTCGATGCTGTTGTCGCTGTTGATTATGATAGTAATGATTACGGTGTTATTGTTACTTTTTTTCCAGCTGTTATTGTTGTTGTTGTTGTTGTTCGAAATGCTACTATTGGTGCCGCTCCCGCAATTGTTCTTCTTTTTCGCATATCCTCGACGAGGGAACAGCGTGACATTCTGACGTCGCTTTGCCGCTAGTGAGAAACAACAGAGTAAGTTGCCGCTGGTTTACTGTCGTTGCTGTGGTGATCGCAGGTTCAAGTGTCATAGTTCAGTTATAAAGGGATGGACATCGGGAGGTCGCTAACGGCGAGCGTGAAAAAGGAAGAGGGGGAGGAGGAGGAGGAGGAGGAGGAGGAGGAGGAGTAGTAGGAGGAGAAGAAGAAGAGGGCGACGTTCGCACACAGGGAACCATGAGGGCAGACAGTGACCGAAGGGGCGAAACACCTCACATAACTAGCATGACCAAACGCATCATCATTTGTCGTTGATATTGTTTACCGCGGCAGCGTCCCACTCAATTGCATTTGGAAGTCGATTATTTTTTGAGGCGAACACTGTTAGAAGAAAACTGCGGCGGCGGCGGCGACGACGACGACGACGACGACGACGACGACGACGACGACGACGACGACGGAGAACAACAACACCATCATTCTACACAGTTGTAGTAGTTAATATTGCCTTTGTACTGGAAGTGGCTTGGGCAGCGTACGAGTAGCTAATTTTTGCTTTTGGTGTTTTGCGTCCTGTTATTGCTGTTGTTGTTGCTGCTGCTGCTGCTGCTGCTGCTGCTGCTGCTGTACCGATAAATGGTGTACAACACGGTGAAATTTACGGCAATGACTAATGCTCAACGGAACCCCAACTGCTCCTTGTCTCGTAGTAGGCGGCGACGATGACGACGACGGCGGCGATAAATCAATTGCGACTCGATTGAATTAGAGCTGTAGCAGCATCAGCAGCGCTGCTGTCGATCGCTTGTACTCGTTCAGCGAGCCAGTACTGGTTGCGGCAGCGGCAAATGTAGCAGACACAATTCTACTTAGAATGTATTCTGGCAATGGTTGTAGTGGAATAGCAGTTGCAGTTGTCGCCGTTGTGAGTAGTAGCAGCAACAGCAGCAGCAGCAGCAGCAGCAGCAGCAGCAGCAGCAGCAGCACACGACCTACCAGCGTAAACAAATCCTTTGGCAACGACGTTCTTTGCCCACTGCCGTCTTTGTGTTCCGTCTCGTCCCTCCGTTCGGATACTGAGACGAATGAAGGCATTGTTTATTTACGCCCTTGAGGCGCGGGCGATGTGACTGCCGGAGGAGAGGGTGAATACAATTGTCAGCTACAGAAAACAAACGACGACGACGACGACGACGACGAAAAGCAGCAAGAGAAAAAGCTGGAGGTATCACGGGCTAGCGTGAGCTACCATCGCCGTTGAAGCACGCCACACCGTTTGCCATGACCTAGGTAACGATGACGGCAAAACATACCGTCACAAAAGCAACATTTTGTTTCTACTGTTGTATGACTGAAGTAGCATTTTGTTCGCTATGTGGCTTATTAACACAGCGATAATCGATGAAATTATTTTAGCCAAGAACCTATGACGAAGATTAGCAGAAAGCAAAACTCTTCTGCAACATATACTGCTAGGACAGAAAATGGACGCTACCATCACGTCGAACACCACCACCCTGATCAAATTTGGCCTGTAACACTAGTCATGGTTACGCAAGGTTTAGGCTTAGGGGGTTAGAAGAAGATGTGGCTTTTAGCCATCAGCCCAGTCGGGTTTGATAAATTAATGAAATAAAATCTATTTAAGATACAGTACCGTTTTGAATTTTTAAATAAGCTAGATTCAAAGTCTATCATCTCTGCAATTTTTATCGAGATAAACAATATTCTTGCTTTCACAGAATGTGTATATATATACATATATACACACATTCTGTGAGTAAGTCATAAAATTTTCATAAGTCCTAGCATTTTCCTTCAGAAAAGACACGTTTATTTGAAATTTTGATTCTATCTCACTGTCACAACATGCACAGGGGTCGGAAAGTCAGACCCTCAGCTTTATAGCAATGTGTAAATGTGTACGTCAACTAAAACTAAGCCATCTTATTGTCACATGTTGTTGTTAATAACGTGTTACATGTGGATGTTCTTTAAAAAAAACTGACAATTTTTTTTCAGCACTTTTCGGATGAAACATGGTGTCGACATATGCACAACATTGGGCATTCATGCTATAGTTTTAATAGGATAGATTATATGCGTCAACGGCATGACTGTCTTCAGTCGATCTTTTATCGTAAATGAAAAAATTGTGCTGAGCCCATTTCGGCTGCATGATATAAGTTTTTATCCGCAGTGGCAATGGTTCTTTTCGACGGTAGCTATAAGTGGATTTGAACTCATATTTCCTAAATATGCATAAACGTAAACTCATTTTCCTATCAATATTTTCTGCTTATGTCCTTGAAGGTAATTCCAAGAATTAAAACGAATATGATTTCAAATTTTAGCGGGATAATTTTGGGAACGCTCTCCTTGAGACGTCGTTTATGTATTACACACATATACTTGTATTTAGTTATTCACTCTCTTTACCTGATGCACGCCTCATTAAACCTCCGTAGCACTTTTAATTATCTCCTATTGATTATATTTCGCTCATATTTTGTTCTTGCCTAAAGCTACAACTAAAAACAAAACACGATAGATTCGAGTCCGCAATCATTTACTAAAATTTATTCGATGAAACGAAGGGCCGAAGCACAGACCCGCCGGACGTCTAGACGACAAGTATGTGTATATAAGTCAGATGCAGTAAAGCCGGCCTTATCGTATATCATGAGGCCGATCGCAATACGGCTGATCGACGCAAGCTGCTTTGCCGTCTGCACATCCACGTTAGTTGGATCTAACTCTTCCTCCAATTGTCGCTTGTCACGTCGGAGGAAGGCGCAAAACTTCGGTTATCTCTGCGTCCATCCCTGTCGCGTTCACGGTCTCTATCTTGTCCTCCTCTTGTGTCCTGTCGACCCTGACCAACGCCCCCACTCCTTCTCCAGTAGGACTCACTAACACCGCCACCACGATCCATAGTACCTCCCCTATTACCTCCGCGGCCGAAGTCCCCTCTATCGATATCTCGGTTGTCTCTACGTTGTCCCGTAAGAGGTCCTGTCTTCTCGCGCCAGTTGCTGCTGAGTGAAGCATCATTCCGCGCTCCGAGTGCGGAACCGCTGCCGGTCCCGCTCCCTGAAGTCCAGCGTCCGCCGTCTCTGTCCCGATCCCTGTCTGCTCGAGATCCGTCGGTGAGAGAAATAGGTCGTCGCCAGTGCTGTTGTTGCTGTGCTCTTGACGAAGGTCCATCTCCTTCCCGAGAACGTCCTCCGGCAGCAGCTCCAGCAGCTGCAGCAATCGCCTGAATCTTTTCTTGTCTTTCACGTTCGCGCTGCTCTTGTTCTTCCTGTTCCTGTTTCTTCTGCTGAGCCATTTTCTCTTCAATTTCAAGTTCGCGTTGACGTTGTTTAAGTTCAGCAGCTTTACGGGCGGCCCTCTCTTCCTCTTCAATTCTGCGCAGTTCGGCCTCCTCAGCCTCTTTACGCTTCCGTTCCTTTTCGGCGCGATACTTTTCGCGACGTTCCTGAATACGTTGTTGCTGTAAATGAACAAAACAAAGATCAAGCAGCTGCGTAAAGACGGGTACTCGTAAGCTATTCGTCAGGTCCTAAGAACGTAGTTAGTTCCAAGTCTGAAATATTATGCCTTTAAACTGGCCTTATGTTTGACCTAGGTCACATAACGGGCCAGTTACTACGACGCTGGTAATACTTGAAGACTGATCGAGATAACTTGATATTGGTAAAGACAACTACCGCGTAGCTTCCTCCATATTTTTGTTTCCTTTACGTAGTCTTATGCGATATAAGCTCATTTTCACATACCTTTGACTTATCGCTGTAACTGATATTCTAAGGGATTCTTTACCGACACGGATAGCAAACTATAAACATAACCTATAGCCCAACCCTTTTTTAAAATCTGTAGAGTTCAGTCATACACGGTGTACCTTTCTTTCGGCTAGCCGTTTAGCTTTCTCGCTCGCAAGCCTGGCATCGAATTCCTGCTTAAGTTTCTTGTACTCTTCGTAACGTTCAGCCTGCAGCTTCTGTATGAAGCGCTCCTTGTCCTCGGCCATGCGGCTCAGCCTTCGCTTCTGCTCCATGGCCAAGTGACGTTCGGCAATAGCGCGCTCCACCCTTTCATGCTCCAGCTCATCCCAAAGCTTACGTCTTTCCGCGTCGCGACGGGCAAACTCCTTTTCCAAGAGAGGAATCTCTTCTAAACGCTTGGCACGTTCCATATGATCAATCTGCAACACAGTGATTTGTAAATAAATACAATAATCGGTCTATTACATTAGTTTTTCGTTCAACGAACTAATTTTGAATGATACACATCTACAATATTATTGTTGAAGTCTCTAGATAGAAAGATTTCTGAATAAGTACACCACGACTGAACTCTAATTTGTCTCAAACCTTGCGTTCTTGTTTGTGCATGCGCTGTTGCAGCTCGCGACGCTCCTTGGTCCAGTGATCGAGCTGAATCTGCTGTATATCTTCGGTGTTCATACGTTCCAGCATTTGCTCTTCAATACTTTCGATCATTTTAGCACCAAACTCAGTACGCTTGAGCGCTTCTATTTTTTCTGCCATCATTTTTTTACGTCGCTCCTCTTCTTCGCGTGCCATACGTAGGCCTTCACGTTCCTCCGCCTCCTTCTTAAGGCGTGCCGCTTCGGCCTCCCGAAGCCGCAGCTGGCGACGTTCCTCTTCTTGGCGTTCGGCCTCTTCACGCGCGAGACTCTTGTTCTCAAGTTCTTCTTTGCGTTTTTCAATTTTCGATTGCCTTTCGAGAATTTTGCGCTGTTCGCGTTTCCATCCAGCCAGATAAGCTTTGTGCAACTCCTGACGGAGGCTTTTGCGCTCAGCCTGAATACGCTCTGGCTGAATGACGTCAACGCTTTGACGCAATACCCGATATAGCTTCTCGAGTTGTGAACGAATAAGGTCCGATGGCATGGCCTGCAGATAAGGCCCTCCTTGGTCAATTGTCTCTTCGCGTTGCGAAATCGAAAGCTCAGTGCCGAAGTGCAGGGCTTGCCGCTTATGGTCGATACGCACCTGTAGGCTGTGTCTCCGTACAGCATCAACGACAGCCGCCTCCAGTTCAAAAGCATCAATCATCGGGCAAAGCTCGAGCACGCGAGTGATTGAAATCGACTCGTACACCTGAGCAATCTCACGCAGCAAACGACAGACCATCATTGCCTTGAGGCCCTTAAGATAAACGGTGAGCTCATCGCAAGGAGGTGTGGTAGCGCCTTCTTTTAAGCCGTCTTTACCGGCTTCGCCTACCGCTGGCGCAGTTGAGGTCGACCATTCGTTGATGAACTCGAAAACCTTACTGACCCCCGCGCACAGTTTAAGCGGATCGAAATCGGTTTCAAACAGTGCATACAGTTTTTGAATTTCTTTCGGGGCCAGACTGACGATATTTAACCGCTGTAGATCTCTAACGAGTGTGTGCCTTGATGGCGGATTAGCTAATCCAAGTAGGTTGGCTAAAACCCGCACATTCTTGTCCATCACTGCCTCATCGGTTTCGACGAGGTTATCCATCTCGGGGCGTGTTGCTGGCAGAGGAGTTGCCAGAGTAGCGAGAACAGCGCGTGCAGCCAAACGTCGTAATTCTTCACTTGTAATACTCTTTTTCAGATCCTGCACAAAGTATAAAGAAAAATACATTTTGATAGACTGTAAATTGGGCTTTTACTTTACAAAGAATGGCTTTACGACTTATGTTCTAGAATTTAGGGCACCAGCGCAAAGAAATAATGCATAAGTACTGTTTCAGACAGCTTTACTATGTAGTAGTCTAGTACTAAGCATTAATTACTCTGTCTTAATGAAATCTCCAACGTGTAAAAAGTCGATTTATACCTTGACGAGGTTAAGGTGCTTAAGCAAAGCTGAAGCATGGAAAAGTCCATTGCCGGCCTTCAGAAAAACGAGAGCCAAGCGCTGGTAATAGCCGGCCATCAACGGGGGCTTTGTGGACTTCTTTGAAAGACACATCATAGCATGAATGTCTTCAGCCGCTTTGTATGCTTCCTGCCACAGTTCCATCTTAATGGCCATATCAAGCTGGGTCAGACGGGTTTCCAAGTGCATCTGTTGAGTCTCTGCCGCCTACAAAAGTTCAGTTTGTCACACATGTTTGTTCATTGGGTTCTTCGCTTGTAAGAACAGCATAACAATACGTGGTTGCTATACGTCTTTTTTATATGCACGAAACAACTTGTAAAATAGACAAACCGTGGGTTAATTGGTGCTAGCTCTAGGATAATACGTTGCTCAATATACCTGGAGGTTGATTGCTGTCGCTTGTTGCGGGAAACGGTGAATATGGGCTAGATGACCACGGAGATTGTCGCACAGCTTTCGGAACTCGGTCTTGCGAGCATAGTTGACGCAGAACCGAAACGCTGCCTGAGCGATATCGTGATAGAGACGTTCAACACGCGAGTTGTTTCTCAGGAGTTCTAAACATTGGCGATACGATTCCCATAGAAACTTTACCCACGGCGTCAGAAGGACTCGATCACTGCGCTCCTGGTTGCCCTCACTCGAAACTGCCGATAGGAGGAGATTCTCAGGAGTTGCCACCTAATGGAAAAGGAGTGTGTGACCAAGCGCCCATGCATCGAACTTACCACGTGTAGTTCCGCAAGCATTCTTGACGAAAAAAAGATTATGATTTTGATTTTCTGTTTTTCTATAAGTCTACTATACCAGTACAATACTAAAGTAGATTTATCGGTTTATCGAGCAGTTATGGCTATATTTATTAATATGTATATGTAAATAGAGAACAGATTGATTTATTTATCAAGTTAGTACAAACCTGGTCAAGATCGTCAACCATCGTGGTCTCCAGAACAGCCTGAGCGCTTTCCTTTCGAGCAGCCTCGGTTTTAGCTTCTGCTAGAGCAAGATATTCCTTTACGACTTGTTCTAATGACGCGATGTTCACCTAAACGGTGCCACGGCGTTGAAGTAGATTACCACGTAAGATATTGGTATAATAGGACGTCCCCGTTTACAGGCACTGTCGTTCTGTAGAAGTATTGTCGGCAGACTTGCGAGACCGGCGTAACTTTTTAACTGTTTCGCCGGCAACTGGAATGCCGTTTTGTATTTATTCTACCTGGACAATTCACTTCACCAATTATTAGAATCTGACCGGCAAAGAAAGCGCCCAGGATAAAGTGATTCCTCTTTTCACTAACCATTGTCCCCACCGCCAACAAAATCATCCCGATTTCTTTCTATTATCTATAAATACAAATAAATTTAGCGTATATATATATTCATGGTTTGCGCAACGAACATATCAGACATCTCATCTCCACGTTAGTATATTGTAAGCATGATTATTTTACCTGTTGGCAGATGATTCGATATTGAAAAAGTCCCTCCTTCGCAAGATGACTTTTCTTGAGATCGACACATAGCTCCAGGTACAGTTTCATAATTGGTTCGTGGACCTGCAATGTTATTATTCATCAGTGTTGTTAATATTTTTCTCAGAGGCTTCGCTTTGATGGTTTGACAACACTTGATAAAAGTGCTATCTTTTGATGTAAATCTTTCATAAATAAACAGATACTTCATTTCAAACCATATAATCCATTACGAGAGTGATAATAAATTATTACTCCAAAACAATAATATGCCAGCCGGTGAAATCGGATGAATTGAACGTGATAAGTAAGCCTGTCCGATAACGAGAATGTTTCTTCTACCTTTTGCCATGTTCGGTGCTTGCGTGACTTGATAACATCGTAAAGCGCATCAAGCGCCGATGCTTTTTTGCCAACATCAATGAACTCTGAAGATAGAAGAGAAAGACAACATCGATTAGAGAGCTAGAATCCAACTCATTTGTGTTATTCAAGCCAAAGGCTGACACCTCCTGGGTTAGAGGTGCGAAATCTACAATGCCATTCAGATCCGCCGATATTTAATTTCAGTAAATTAAGCATGTAAACTTAATTAATTGTATATGATTTTGCGAGCAGTCGTTCACGAACAAACATCATATTTTAGCTGAAACGGCACTCTTAGGCTTTTTTTTTTTTTTTTTTTTTTTTTTCGAAATTGTGAGACAACGGACAGAAACATAGAGGCAATTACAAAGATCCACATGTGCTATGTTTTGTTATACTTTGAATTAGTGTTGCAAATACTATTGCAGAACGGGCATTTAGCCCGTGAGTATTACCAAATATTCACCAAGTTATACTACGAAACGAAAAAGTAAGTCATCATAATTCTCGTGCGTCAGATAACGTGACTAGACTGAACTACCTTTGCTTAGCTTGATTGCCCTTTTTTGTATGTATTTTAATTTTGTTATTTATTATTTGCACAGTCTTTAATTAAAACGACAATTGGCATACTTTCGGCTAGTGTACTTTATGTCTCTCGACTTAACTCATATAACAGACAGACAGACGGAAAAGCTGGCATAAAGCCAGAAACCGTTTTGGCCCTGCTGCTTTACTACTGCCAAGCGCACATACATACCTAGACAACAGTATTTACTACAGGCTAGTCGCGTACGCAAAGATAAGTCACCATCATTAATATTCCTTAAGTTAGTAATTGCGGAATATGAAAAATACACTAAACTGAGATATCAACTCGGACTGAAATTGACCCCCCGATCGATACGAAATTCGCGTCACCGTTTATTGCTAATTGTAGCAAGGCGGTAGAGTTTTTACCGGCTGTTATTGTTGCTTTTGTGTTTTGTTACAATGGGCGTGTGTAACGTATCTACGTACACATGGTTACAACTCAAGCCGAGTCCTCTTATTTTAGTGGGTATTAATTTATATTCATGTAGTTTTTCAATATGCAGTTAGAATGAGTAGAGTACTTAACTAGATCGAGGCGTTTGGCAAAAGTTTCCTACTGACACCAAACAGCGGAAATGGTCTTTTGGACATTAGTCAAGCGAATAATTCGTGTAGCTTGTCAAAGCTTTCTCGGTTCGATGTCTAAAATCTCAGAATTTTCAAGTTAATTAAATTCGACTCAATTTTAGGATCGTATTGGAACCAGCTGAAATGTCGTCCTCTGAGTTTCACTATACCATAGACTGCTTGTTAGTTGTTTAATTAGCAGAAAGGGCGAAAGGGAGTTTCGGGAAAAATCATTTCGATGTGTTGTAGAATACCGTATTCACCACATTTACAGTCAATGCCGCGTCAGACTTAGGATAGTACTTCATTGAATTATATCACGGCACAGTTAACGTTCTTTCCATATGAGCTAAATATATATTATTGTGTCTATATGAGAACATATTGACGAAACGTGGCGAAGCCGGCAGCCGCTCGTGTTGGCATCCCAGCTAGGGCAACTGTATGGGGCTGTCTGTGTACAAGGAGATTTTTAATCACGGTAGTGTCTACCTTGTGCCCTTTTTAGGGCATTCTCCGGCCGTTGAAAATAAATCGGCATTTTGACGCCGTCGCCACTTTAGTAGGCGTCGCACACAAGTGAATCGAACGGTGCCTGTTTGCACCGGATTCGCAAGAAAAATTACGTTCAACACACGCTCACTGCCGCTGCACACCAACGAGGTACAAGATGGCGGAAAAAATAACATTCATTAGCGCCAATGTTTTACATGGAAGCTTCACGTCAGTTACCGAGACATAACGATATCATAGAAGCTTAGCGCCTATTCCAGCTGGCGGAAAACGCTCGACCAAAGCGGACACTCAAACGATTTTGCACCCGATTGTATTTTTACGTGAAGATCTCTTCGATTTTCTACTCGGTCGTCGTCCGCTTCAGTCAAAACAATTGTACAAAGGCAACATCTGATATTGATTTCTAATTCACGAGTATTTTTAAGTATTGTTCATTCTACTTTCGACAAGATGGCGGTCGCCGGTGAGACAGATACATGGGCGATGGCTCAAGAGTCATCATTTGGCGGCGGTGGAGAGAGTAGTTACTGCATTCGCGGAACTCTACACTCCGCTAATCTAAATCATCGTTCAGGCATCAGCCGTACAACCGAGGAGTGTACAGTTCTATGTCCTCGATTGTATGTTGCTTTCTAACAATATCTGAGACGATATAGATTATGAAGTAATAATTTTAACTTAGCCAATACAAAAATTGGAGAAACCGAACAAAGCAGCTCATCTCCTTTCTATTACATTTAAGTGTTGCTCAATTGGACCAGGCTCAAAATCAAGGTATATTATACAGTATAAAAGTGGCATAAGAAGCAGTTCTCTACTCTTATTTGTATTTCACAGATTGTTTAAAGACTGCTAAAAAAAATTTAATTCATATTTCAACACAAATAATCAATATTTCGACACAAATATATGGGAACTTCCAAACTTTCATGATTGTTTTTCAAGCTTCTTCCGCGATTACTAATAAGAAATAACTATGAAATAATTTTTAAATTATGGATTTTGCGAGGCGCAGACTGACGAAGGTTTGGAACAACAAACGTTGCTTGGAAAGTACGCAAGCTCTACAAAGGCGTTTTATTTCAGTACTTCACTGTTTTACTAACTCGTAAATAATGTGTCACCTCTGCATAAAGGAACGAGACGAGGTGACAACACATTTTGACAAAAAACATTTGTCACACTTGCAAATGCCGTCGACGCTTAATTTGTACTTTTAAATTGTAGTGTACTCCAACTAGTCTCAGACGCATCATGGGGCCTTCCTAGTTACTGCCGACTGCCAGCTCGAACTTTCTAAAGCCGGTTTTTGCGATTTAACAGAGTCCAAGGTAGCGTAGTATTATATACAGTATTCTAATCTAGCAAGAAAAATTTTATTACGAAAACTTATGCACTGAAAAAGAAACGATATTTTATATCCGACTAATACGATGTACAAAAAAGATAGCCAAATCCCGTCAATCAGTTGTTGCCATCGTTGTCGTGTTAAAGGCTTTCCGTGTCGGCACTATGATCTGTAGTGCCAATCGATCAAATGGCTTTTCCGTCCGCGCGGCCGCGCCCCAATGCAACGGCCATAGCGGGAACCGCCCCTGCTGTTGCGGTCGCAGAATCGGTCAATCAGGGCGGAAGGGAGGGAGGCTACTGCTGCTGCTCGTTGTATCTACACCTATATACTCTTTCCTGCTAAGTTTTGTGTCTGGGTGTGCGTGCGTGCGTGCGTGTCTGTCTGTGAGAGCCGCCTGCGTCTGAGCGTGCGTTGGACTCCTGACTGTTTTGATCAACTGAGCCTGGCCGACTGGGAGGCTCGTTGGCAGGCAAAAGGCAGCAGCCGCCGCCGCCGCCGCCGCCGCAGCCGCCGCCGCCGCCGCCGCCGCAGTCGTCGTCACCGCCGCTGCCGTGCGGCTGCACCGACCAGCCGACCGATTGACCGACGGCAGAGCTAGCATAGGGCACAGAGCGCGGTGCCGGCATCATCAGCAGGCACAAAAAGCCAGTCGCAGCCTCCACGGTGAACAGACGCACCAAGGAGTGAGGACTGCCTGTTACTGCTGTCGCTACCAGGAGCAGCAGTAGCAGCAGCAGCAGCGTGAGTTTAGTGAACAAGCCAGTGAGCGAGTGAGTGGTAGTGCTGCTGCTGCCGCCGCCGGTCGTCGCCGTCGTCGTCGTCGTCGTCCAGCCCAAACGAACGGAGCCAGCTAGACGGACCGACCGACCGACCGACGGACGGATAGGCTATCGTTGCCAACATCCAGCTGCATTTTGTTGCAGTACAAAGCGCCACCCTTTCGAGTGTTTTGTCGTTAAACAATACGCAACGACATAGAATACGCGACCGTTCAAACTGTCCTTGATGTAAACAAATTTGTCCTGCTATTAGCACCTAGTACGACGACAGGAACCGCTTTTATTTGTGCCCCCCGGCAGCAGCAGCAGCAGCAGCAGTAGGACGACGGCCAACTAGATTGATTGCTCGATTGAATAGAAACTAAATTGCAGGAACGTAACCTTTGTACATACCCGCGTTATTTACATGCGTTGCATTGTTACGGAGGGAGTGAGTATTGTGAGCACCCGTGTTTAAAACAGGTTCAATAAGTGAGTGTCCTGGATCCGACCGAGTCAGTGTTGACGTGCACAGCGAGTGTTGCCTGCTCTTAACCAAACCCGGTAAGCCGTGTGTGTTGGCAAGCTGCCGATATCGCCAACTATAGCTTAACACCTACTGATCCGGACCAGAGTAGTAGAATCACAACAGGCCAGGGGAGGTACGACCAAGGATATCTATAGCCGCCACCATTAACGACGCCCAAAAATTAAAAAAGCCACCACCTCGAGCGAAGTAGAGAAGAGGGACGCATTGCCGACTGGGCGCCGCTCTCACGGTGTCATCACAAACAACAGTTTCCGGTAAGTGTTAGCGTTAACGAGACGAAGAGGAACGTGAACGGATTGCTTGCGATGTAGTTCTGCTACTGCGGCCGTCGCTGTGTCATCGTTCTATAGTCTCCGATAACTTTTGGGAAGATACTACGTGCATTCCAATGCTATGCGTTCTCATTGGTATCTTCCGCACCGAAATCGCACCCCGTTATTGTTGCTATCGGCCATATCGTCGAGTTCGATAATAGGATGACCCATAATTGCAGCGGCCGTGTCCGATGCGTTAGTGTACATTGTTTACCAATACAAACTCGGCAGTTGTAATTCTCGCGTCTTGATCAGGAGTCCTAATAAATTCGGAGCCGTTCGCAACAAAGACGAAAGGCAATATTGCTGAGTTCAGTTGGTGTCCTCTCTTAGCGACCTGAAACAGCGCGGTGCCGTAGTGTGCGCTATGATAAGCTGTTGCTGTCGCTGCCGCTGTAAGGCTCGTCGTCCGTTTTTATGGCGACAGCAGCACTGTAGTGAGCTGTGTTTTGTTGCATTGGCCTGATGGAGACGGCAGTAGGGTCGAGCCGGACCGGGCGCCGGTCATCCGCCGCTCAACATTGCCTTCTGTTGGCCACCAGCCCTATTATCAGCACCGCCACTGCCATCATCATTGCCGGCGCAGCAGCAACAGCCTCTTTTGCCTCAGGTGCTTACCGTCGGCCTACGTCCGGCTACTGCTGCTGCTGCTGTCAACGGCAGCAGCAGCAGCAAAAAACCTCACCCAGTATGTCAAGCGCCCGAATGGCGACTGCTGGTGTTGCCGTTGCTGTGCCGCCAGCGGCGGCGGCGGCGGCGGCGGCGGCATGTGTCGCCGTCGTCGTGATGCTGTCGAGGTCAATACAATGAACGAGGAGCATCGTAATTTAACGTATGATTAACTGAATGGGAAATTCTTCCTCACTTCTTTTGCCACTCGGTAACGATAATATGGATGGCAGCCGCTAACGCGTATATGGCACCGCCTATTTTAGCCAGAATAGAAGTAGGGCTGCACAACGATGGGTCGATTTCAGGCGGAAGTTATTGGATACATCGACTAGACTGTGAGAGGAACTGTAGTAGGCGAAGTCCTCGGGTTAGACTCGTAACCGGGCATCGACAGACCGCCGTCGTTAGTTTCATTCTGGAGGCGATCGTCGGCCGTCCAGGCTACAGTCAACGTTAGGTATTGGACGTTTGCTACATCTGCAAAATGCCAAAGATAAATCCCATGCTAGCAGTACCATTCTTGTCGGGAAGATGTCGCATACACTCATTCGTATTAAACTAGTTGTTACTTATACGCAGTAGGAGCATAGGGTAATTTCAAGCTGACCTATTAACTGCATAGACACAATTTAGTAATTTCTTGTCAGTCATTCATCCATCCATCCATCCATCCATCGGACCGGTTATTGATCATTTCAGAAGATCTCAAACAGAACAGCAATGGACGCTGCTCATACACGGACACGCCCAAATCGGGATGACATAGGTCCCGATAAAAGCTAGTGTAACATTTAATCGTTACTCCATTACTGATAACTGTGGGACACTGTTGCCACGATGGCAAATAAGTAGGACCGAATGGAGAATAGGTGGACAGAAAATTCGTGGCCACATCGTCCATTTATCGGGCACGCTACTGACGAATGATAGAAATTAACAAAATACTAGGCAATGAAAATAGTTACGATGACAGGAGAAGAATTGCTGCTGAGGGCTTATTGATTACATCGCTGATGATGACTTCGGCAGCGAACGACTGAAAGGGGAAGGTAAGGGAGCCAAATAAAGGTTCTGAGTTGATCAGAATCAAGACCTAGGTGATACAGTGCGTCGGATCAAAACAGAGTGAATACAGAAAACGAGCGAATTACACTTGTGACGAAGGAGCAGTGAACGAAAGTCTGTTTCCTGTTGTTGTTGTTATAATATGCTTTTCGGGCGCAGTCATTACGAGCAAGAGCGTCGACGACGTCGATGGCTGCAACAACGCTGAGTGGAACCGCTGCTGTCGCTTCTACAGATCTCTGATTGAAGTTGGCGATTTTTAGTTGTGGCGGACGTGACGGCCCATTGAATTCGCTTTCGTAGGCACGTTATCGAAACCACCAGGTGTCTAAAGTGCGTTCGTATGTGTGTCTAGCGGCTTCACGCCGGCGACGCCTCTACTACGATGCTAGGAGCAGCGCGCACAATAACTAGGCTCAATTCGCTTACTGCACAGCACTGCTCGTCATTGTCGTCGTCGCTGGCATCAAGCACCAAGCGTTTGCTGCTGTCGTTCGAGAGGCACCGCGATACAGGATGGCGCGCTACTATCCACAGCATTGGCAACGATGTACAACGCCTGCTACTGCTTCGACGAGCAACAAAACTAGTGGCCCTTTTCCTATTCCCTTCTCGGTCCCAAGTAACGGTGCAGTTGCTTATGCTGTTCCGATGACGTTAGCTGCCGCGGTTGGTCGTCATAGTTGTGACGGTAACCAACGACAACAACGACTGCGGCAGTCGTAGACAGCTCGTGGCGGGCGGCAGCGGCGTTGTCGTATTGAAAAACGAAAAAAGAATTTGTGTCACGTTATCCTACTAAAAAGAATGAAAAATAAGCAGAATCTAAACCAAAGGTGTATACACGAGTCAATCATAGAAGAAGTATTGCTGAAAACTAGTGCCATTGCTCATTTTTGTATGAGCAGGTAGCCGTTTGTAGGTATCCGAACTGGCCGACAAGGTAGTCATTTACAGATTTTAGACAAAAACGAGACAATCTTTAAATCCAACAATTATAAACAATGAGCAAATAATCTGTAGCTACCTATAGGGGCTTTTCGACACTGAAGAAAACCAACCATAACTGTAGATGTGAACACATTGGGCTTCAATGTAATGTAATAGAAGTTGCATAACTTATATCGGTTTCAAAATCTGCCCTGCGCTTTATCCCAAAGATATCCACTAATATCTTTGTAGCAATGAGCAGATACCAGTTCTGAATTCTTTTAGAGAAACCGGCGTCACGGTAATACCAACAATTGGCTATCTGTGGCTTGTAATTCTTGTCATGATTATTCAGTCAACCCTGCTCTGCTGATCTGTAAAGCCTTTTTATGGTATTATATAGCATAGATGCTGGAATTTTATACAGGCCCCTATAGAAACCTAATTGCTAAACGTATTTACTGTTGTAAATTTAACGAGTCTACCTTGGGCAGCGTAAGTACTGAGCCAATCGGATATGTCCAGCGTAATGTAGGCGCCAAACGTATTAGTATAAATTTAGTGTTACATTTCCCTCTGCCTCCCCCATCCCTTCTAAAGATTTCAACAGTTCTACAGGGATGGGGGTTGTACAACCACGTTTCTCGGTCAGGTAGATGATCGAAGTATCCCAATATTTGATCTAATAACTTTTGGGATGGTCAAAAAATCCCTGTGCTATTAAAAAAATTTTCAACGGTATCAATATTCGTCCGTAATGGTGTCCGCCTTCCGTGCACGCGAAAAAATATTCGACTTCTTTACTCTCAGCCCACCGCAGTTTGTTGCCTGCCTCGTCCAGCCGCTGCCACCAATTGGTCTGATCACAGAGACAACTATCCACTGAGTTTCATACAGCCCTTGTTTTGCCAACATGTAACACTTTCACTCTAACATCCTGCATATAACAGCTGTGCATATTTCACTATTATATATATGCACAGAGATAACACTGCCCTATCGCGGGGTCCTTTGGGTTTGATAACAATCACTGGATAGTCCGTTGTCCGTCGGTCGTCGATGACCTCGTAAAGAGCTTCATTTATCGTTCCGTATAAATGGCTCTCTAAGTGGATAATTCTTTCGTTTGATGAACACCGCCAACCTATGGAATAGGCTGGAAAAGAAAATTCCGTGACGAGAACTCGACGGAACGATGTTCGTGTTATATTGCCCTGTTTACTTTTCCATGTATACCTTAAGCGTGTTTCATTGAAACAACTTTCCGTCTAGCATAACGGTATAGTTCTTTCTCTTCACTGATCGAAATAACGAGTAATAGAAGATTTCATTGGGTATGTGTCATGTTGACTAAAGCCCACCGTATGTTGGGGGAGGATCTAAATAACAAAATGAAAATTATAAAAGCGGTTAGTATTCAGTCGTCTAAATGAGAAATAGTCTAGAAATCGGCGGCATATCAGGGCGTGGCGTGTGTTTTAATGCGAGCGGTTCATCGGCCTCTAACCTCCTTTGCCCTTTCCCGTTAGGGACCTCCGCAGGCCGTCGCACATGATGTAATCTGGTCTGTCCAGTCCATGATGAACAGTGCAGCGACGCTCCAAAATGTACGCTACCTTTTCTAAGATGCTTCAGCTATTACCGCGTGCGGTCGATAACAAGCTGTTCACTTCTATGAAGATTTGTCCAGTTAAGTTCGTTTAACGAACTTGTGGAACAATGATAGTATTAAGCCGGTAAAGAAGGGATTATTGCCATCGCCAGACCATACTTTTTTTTTTTTTTTTTTTTTTTTTTACTACTACGTTATTCATTCCTAACTACTCTTTTGTTTTTTTTTTTTTTGTTGTGTATCGCTGTTCGCCATTGTTCAAAGAAGTGGTTTTGATCTTACACTGATCTAGAGAACGTCAAAAGTTAGCTATAAGGTAACAATAACCTTATAGCTAACGTCGATGACAGGGTGTATACTTTGTGAAAGTATGCATATTTATGGTGAATCGCATTGAACGAAAAGAAAAATTAATTCACTCGATAATTTGCAATGAAGCTAGAAGTTTAGTAGAACTCTAGAAAGAAACCGAGGAAGTGGAAAAATCCATTGTAAAACGATTGATTGTATCAAGATGATTTGACTATCTCCAGAAGATTGACTATCTTCTTATACTACTGCTAGTATAACTGTTATCATTATATATTTTTATTGTGAATTGAATAAGCGTTCTAACGCCGCGTGCAGGGTCTGTTAAAAACGCAGATAGAAGAGAAGCGTAAGACAAAAAGGTCACTGTTTGTTCTTATCTACATTTCAGAATAGGGTTCTCTATGACTAGTTAATTTTTATGAATAATAAACCTTTTATATATAATTAATACTACGAGTTTGCTAGATGCTCAACGGAGAAGGTTTTTCGAGTGCAATGATGAGGTGATGAAGTCATCTAGGATAATTTTTGCCCAGTGTGCTTGGTTGTGGGTAAGCGTTACCACGCTATTGGCGCTGGTTACACCCTATTGGTCTGCGTATATAAAGCTTTCCGATCTTCGATATAGGAAAATACTATATCATCGTGATGTTATATTATCTTAGATTTACGTCCTGATCAGAAGTGCCTGGGTAGTATCTATCCGCAATCCTTAACTTTGACATCATCAGGAATCTCATTTGGTCCGCTCGTTTTCTATGACTGACGGGGAGAGTAACACCGTTTAAAATAAATGTGATAATTTAAATAGTCGGCTGCTGAATAAATTATTTTTTCTACAGTTTGTTGTATTTTTCTGGTTCGGCAAAATCTTCATGGGTGGAGCTTTGAATAATTTCATAGGCGCAGTCGCGTGACTGATAATGAAAATTTTTTATTACTGATTTCAAGCTTCGGCAAATCGTTCTGTTAATCGTTCTGCAATAATTGATTTGAAGATAAATGATCCGTTTACATTTCCTATGTAGCCCAACACTAGACGGCTCATGCTGTGCTCAAATGTAAAATATAAATAAAATCCAAAGCCTTAATAAACCTGTCACTCAAGTGTCCAACTTTTTATTTACTACCAAGGGTGCAAAAATCGATTTTCTTGGATAATATTGAACAAAAGTTTCCTTTGATTCACGGTAACTATCCAGATAAGGTTAGAAATTGTCACGTCTTGCCAGAGCTACGCGATAGAACTATAATGGTTTTCCTATTTGCGGTAGCTCTAATTATCTATCATAATCTGGCGGACTCGCGGCCTTCGTTCCATGCTTATTTAACCATTGATTAGCTTTGATTTAACTTTTTCATATTATACTCAGCTCAACGTAAATTACAAGATACAATAAGGCTTATCCCGTTGCAGTTGCCCTGTCTGACCTACCCGTTATTCCTTTGCGGCTGTTTGATCGGTATGTTTGAATACCTCGGCCAAACGGCTAACTTAAGTCTAGATTTACCTCGTTCGTGGTATGTTGGCCTTTGCTACAATATGTTTCTACAATATGATTACGGTTTTTTTTTAAGTGTTTCTTTAAGTGTTTTTTTTAAGTGTCCCGGACTCTGTTTCCGGGACGCACCTGAATAGGATCTATCGTCGGCGGACCTCTGAGGGAGGGACGTACGTGAATCAAGTGGTCTTATGTCGACTGCTAGTAACCGTTACGATTGATAAAGTCGGTTGGCATACTAATTTTGTCACTGTGAAGTTACCAAGGCGTACAGATTAACTTTTTTTTTTTTATAATAAACATATTTCACCGAATAAAGGTTAACTAGAGCATCATGTTAAGTATCAGTATAGTATTTCAATTCAGCTCGTTGAAAGCTTTCGAATAGGACGATAAAAGAAAGCTACCGCTATATAGACGTCCATGCAAAAATATTGCTGCCACTTTGGCAGGGGGCAAAAAAGTTCTGCAAAAATCTCGCTATGAAACTTTAGCCTAATATAGACCCTACAATTTTCTTATAGATTTTTACAAAAGATTTCCCCAATGATCTCCCATTCCCTATCATGAGGAAAAAAAGCTGCCCTTCAAAAAAGTATTCAAACGATTGCAAAAAATCAACTTAGATTGCTCGTATTTCATTAGTTATAAACAACTTGAACAAGAATCTACGATTTACGACTCAGTTGCAAAAGTTAAAAAAAAAAATTCGAAAATTCTCCTAAATGCAATTTTGTATGCATTTTGTAGAATTTAGAAAAATAAACAACCTTCCCATATGTACCTTCTATAAATTCTCAGCGGTTATCAAGGAAGTCACAAAAGCGACCAATTTGCCTGACTGAGCACCACACTCTATGGAAAAATGAAACTTCTCTGGGGAAGAATATTGATTAAATTGGCTGTTCTAAGTGCAAGTTCTCCCGTAAAGAATAAGCTTCTTCCGAGCCAGAAAACGCAGCCATGTCCTATTGCCATTGGAAAGCGTTTGAGACTCGATAAAGACACGAATCAACAGACGGACGCTATATTAGACAAACACACTGGTGTATCAAGTGCATTTCATTCATTTTACCTATAAAACAAAAGACTAACTATATTTATAATAGAAATAGCGTCAAATAGAGCTTCTTCCACAATATAGGTTGAGCAAATTTCCTTATGCAACACAAGTTGAGCGCACTTGTTCACACAACATAAATTTTATAAAAATATACAATTATATATATCAGCATGAACGATGTTGGTGAGCGTCGTAGTGTTTCCAAACGGTAGTTAGGCGTCTTCTCCGAGCGTGGACCATAATAAGCTCAATCAATCCGTGCCTTCTGTGGGATTGATTTGGGTCTGAAAAACCCGCCGATTTAGGCGTTTAGTCTCAGCTCAGAAAATAGCAGTTGGAGTATTGAAGTTCTACTTTCCATACAGCGACCACGAAGCTAGAAAACGGTTTATTTTTTTTGACTGAGTCCCTCTGTCCGTCTGCTCGACTAGTATTTAAAGCAAAGGAACCTTTTTTTAGGTTATAAGTCTTTTAAGCGATTTTATCATTATACATTTGTATGTATTCCGCGAATAAACATAGTTTCGACCGCTTCACTATTGGTATTGGTAGAATTGTATGCCACGCAACTGTATAATGGCCAGCGGGGAAGCGTTTTGTTAGTTTTTGCCATTTTCAAGATAAAAGTGGCCTTTTTCTGTAGAAGAACTCTACCTAAAAGGTCAGCTGTGTTGGTCTTAATGGTCATCGTCTTCCAGCTGCAAACTAAAACGATCGGATCAATCGTGTTCTACAACACGGTCCAGCTTATATATATGTATGCATATGTTATGTAATATAGAGTAAACCTGTTGAATAGGTCGATGGAATAATTGAGCCTGGTCTGGGCATACGACCTGTGTACAATGCATTGGACGCGCACTCTTAAAAGAGTCCTAATTTGAGAAGCAATTCTCAGATCTCATGATCGTGGAGCACTTCTGTTCGTGTTTCTGGATAAACTGATGTTCTACACAAAGTGTGCACAATCGCAGAAAGATCTCGGAAGCCTGGCAACGCTTAGTATTAAACTGTGGTAAATTTTAGTTGTGCTTTTATTGGGTATGCTTCAATGAAACGCTCTTGCACTTTAATTTTAATTACTAAACAAGGATTTCGATAGCGTGCTTGGAGCAATACGCTGGTATTGCCGTTCGGTGCTAACGTACTATGCTTTTTTTCATAGATGTCGCTTGACGGATGTTACAGTAAGCCAGAAAACGCTAGTCAGCTATGCATGACAGCACACGGAAGAGCATAAGAGGAGACGTTCCTTGTCATCGGATTACTTCGTATAACCCTTACTCACTTATGCTATATATTTATGACTGTTGTGAGTGAACAAATAGGACGTATGATTGCTCATACTGTTCTCTTATAGTATAATACTGCTCTAATACAACGTTTAGACGGAAAAAAACTAACAGTGGCTGTTAATGTACGTACACCCTGTAACAGTAATGGATATTATGAGTCATCTTTTAGCTGCCTTTGTCCGGTCGCCATATTCGACGAATGGCTACGCTGAAAGAAACATAGTAACGTCATCACTTGGCCGTGGAACTCATGTATCGTCATGAAGGTCATACAGAAGTAGAACAGAAAGAATAAAAAAGAGACTGTTGACCAAAATCCATTTAAACCTTGTGCAACGTTATCTATACTTTGCATATCTACGATATCTATACTACTACTAAAACAGGGTGGTAACGTTGATGATATTGTTGTTATATAACTAGTCCAGATAGATGCGTTCGATCTTGTTCAAAACGCTCACTTGACTGGCATCCCTAGGCGTATCGACTTTAAGTTCGAATCAGTCTTATTCTCCTCATCGGGTGGAGTCGAATGTTTGAGCCTACACCAGTGTAGCGTGTATGGCAATGCATTCTTCAATCGAACTAAGAGGGGAGAACAACCTAACAAGAGAGTTAAAGGTGGTCGGTCCTGCCGACAGTAAAACCTTTTCATACCCCATTTGTGACGACTCCGGTTCAAGCGATGCTGCCTCTACAGCTGACTGTAAATAGCATCGGTTCGTGTTGAGATTGGCAAGATGCTGCTTCCGGTACCGAGAGATTAGTTGATACGCTACGAGCTACTGCTACTGCTACTCTTGCCAGTAGGGAGGAATGTAACCAGTTTTTGGGCCTTGGGCCAAACATACGGCAAAAGAGTATTTGTCGGCTGTCGAAGGCCACATCTGAACTTTCATCCTAGGTTGGGTTTTTCCTCTCGAGCTAGCGATTAACCTGATTTCTGACATTTTTCGTGGGCGAATTAGTAATGGAGAACATAGATTTGAAATCTATTATTTACAACGAAGTTGCCCTTTATATGCAGAATCTCCTTTTTCAGTATCGACTTGAAATAGACTGTAATTTGTCTTCAAATACTATGGTTACTTTATGCAGTAGGGCATCGCTGCCAAGGTGAAAATAATGCAGGTTACCAACGAAGATGCTACATGGTCACACTGATGACGCGTCGGCTCGCTGGTCCCTTAGCCCTAGTTAAGCGCGAATTGTCAGGAGTGAAACACACTTTAAGTTATATGATAATTATAATAAATAACATGGCATTCTGTTAGTTGCCAATTTAGACCGATCGTATTTTATTGACGCCAGACACAGCGGTTAAGGCGATTCAAAAAGAAAATGTCTAAATCTGTACAACATTGCCGGTTCTTGTATACCAAGTCCTCTGTCTTTTTGCGTTGACTTGTGTGGAAATCGATTGGTCTTCGCGGAAAAGTCCCGGCTAACTGAGCTAACTTCCTCCCAACAGTTCTCCATCGAGGCGACGACGGCGTGGCAAATTAAGGTGGAGGAGATCGTTGTGACGATAGCGCGTTATCGTATCGACAACGAGAAAAAAAAAAGAGACGCTTCATTTTCTATAGAATTTCTCATTAAAGTCGCAATTTTCTTTGTTGGACCTAGTGCCGACGCTCTTAGCAGGAGACTAAGCGTCTGTCGACATCTAAAAACTGATACCAACCTCCATTTCATATTTTTGGTTGATCTACCTTCTGGCACAGGTTTCGTTATAAATGTCAGCGCTTTTGATGTTGCTAATGCTGGCTTCACGTTGATTATTTACTACTAAAAAACAAACAAACAAACAAACAATATGGTGAAATCTCCAACACAATGTTTTCAAGAGTTGTTACAACAGTTGACGAAGTTCAGCGCCACTTACATGTTAGGCAACATCTTAGCACAGACCGCTACGGTGATCATTATGATATAACGTGAAGTTTCTTGTCTGTCTTTCGGAAAAGTTAACTTATGTGACGTTAGTGTAAGTAAGTTGACATCATACGCAGGTCGAACTGGCCATTTTCAAGTACTTAATTGAAATATATTTTAGTCGAAGACAGCGACGCATCTGAAAAGTGTGGACTGTTTAGAGCGAGCATCTGCAATTAGGCCGGTCTTTGACCGGTGTATATCTAAAGGTGCCGGAAAGGCTTCCTATATACAAGACGCAATGATTGACGACACAATGTGGTCGTTATTTTATCGGTATCTTATCTCTAATGCTTGATAGGTTGCACTCTACATTGTCTTTGGCGGCCCCAGTGCCTTCCCCAGAAATATTGGGCGGTCCAATAGCGGACAACTTCTAGACGGACGAGGTAGTATTTGGGCAGTAATCCTTAAAATGGTCGTTTTCGTTTACTTGGAAATGACACACACATTTGAAGGCTTTTTTGTCCCCTTTGTATAGCCTTGCCTAACTTGATTTTCTTTCTTTATGCAAGTAATAGAAAATACCTCTTTTTTTTTCAACTCAGGTTATGAATAGGCTCATGTGGTTCGATTTTAGTTAAGTATCTGTAAAATAGCTTATATACACAATCAGGTCGACATTAGGCATAGTGATTTTGCGAGAACAAGCATTGAAGCTTGCTTTGAACAGCACATCAGAGTTTTTCGTTTGCTTGAGAAAGGTTTTTATCATTTAGGTCACACTCAAATGATCCAATTTTACATTGGAAGGTCTGCAACTGGCATCAGTTTCAAACAGGTGCAACCAACGTAAAATTTAATGAACTTTCGTTCTCAGCATATTATTTATTTAGTGGAGCATTAATAACGTGGCACTGAACACATAGAACGTACGTACGTATAAGTTACTTATTTGAGCGTATTTATTCAAATTGAGTTGTTATACAGTTACATCGACTGCAACAGTCTTTACCGATGAAAGGGAATGCAAAATGTAACCATGACTGGTTATGCAAGAGTTGATTTTTGTGTAGCTTTTAAGAGCAGTTGTTAACAAGTTTCGCACATTCATTCTGTTCATTGATGGACTAATTGCAGGCTGAGTGTGTCAGGGTTCAGATTGTTTGGTCGTGGTCATTTTGTCTTCGTACAAAATGGCCGACGAGTCTAACGGAGGGACCAATGGCACCTTCGATCCGGAGGACCCCGAACTGCAGGTAATGATTTGCAGATTATAATGATTGCCACGCATGTGGCTGTATACCTTTATCACCTTGAAAACTTCTATACAAATAGAGAGTAGTCCAAGGCCGACAGTCTGAGGCCCTGTTTTTCTGAATCTCAGAAGTTGACCTCCTGTCGACAGCCAGTGTTCGAATCTAAAACGTAACTTAAGGCGATTCATCATCATTATACGAACGTATCCAGTAAGTTCGAAAGCTTTTCCACCGTAAGCTTTTTCGATTTGTGAAATGGTTTCAACCCTTTGAAGAAGTGTAAGGCCATTGGCGCACGCTAATGTGTGATCGTCTCCATTTTTCCCTGTTTTATTTGCGCAGAGGCAGATGATGCGTCCAGCGGACATCGCGGCGGACATGAAAGAAATGGACCGACGAAAGCGGGTCGAGATGATCATGAACTCGCAGGTAAATTGCCCGGTATCTGACATATGTTTAGGTAAACACTTTGTCTATATAAATGGTTGCTACAAAATAAGCGGTGATCCGACCTGAAACGAATGAATTTTGAGTCGTTTTACTCTATTGGCATTCTGGTTATGAACAGCTGATATACCGGCGCTTCTTTTAGTTTAGTATGGATAAGTCTTGTCGTAGAGCTACGAAATGGTCTAGTAACATGTTTCGTCGTTTCGCCGTAGACAGCTACGTCTCTTGCATATCGAATACTTAACTAGTGGACTACTTTTGCTACTACGCTAAATTTGCGCGTTGCGATTGTACGAACGATCTTTTCCAGGTGTTCCGGGAGGAGTTGGAACGGATTGTAGAGAGTCAATTAAGAAGTGGCTATACGCCGGGGAATATCCAGGCCCTTCAACAGGTTAAAGCTAACCGTTGTTGTCTTGTATATGCTATACATAGGTGTATAAATATTCACAATTTTCCCTAATGGTCTCCCGATGCTTCGATCGACCAAACAAGGCGTTCATAATGAATTTGATTATTTTGGCTAATCATTGACTCCACTCGGGGTCGGGTAGAATAAAGGGATGGTAATGACCATACCATATTAAGCCGTCGATATTAATAGTTTACTTTTCCTAGGAATGGCAATTGTTTTCACTGTTTTCATGCGTATATGTGTGCGCGTGTGGCTACAGGTTACGGACATGCTCCTGCCGTCCTCTCAGAAGCAGCGCGGCTGCCCTTTGCTTCCGATCAATGACATACGCGGGGTTGACGGTCTTCGCTATTCACCGCCAGAGCGGGCCCTTCGTTGCAAAATGGCGGCGTTGTGTCGTCTGCTTGATATGTACGGATGGGCTGCTACGGCCGGTCAGGGCCAGTTCACGCATGCCACCGTGCGAATCTCACAGGATCAAGAACACTTCCTGATAAATCCCTTTGGCTTACTTCTACACGAGGTAAAAATCCTCTATTGCTGCGTTAAGCGATATTGGCAGGCAAACAAACAAGCAAAAGAAATATTTGATATTTCCCTTTACGAGGCGGCCGGTAATTTTTCGTGTCAAATATTTAGGTGTATCAAAAATGGTTTTTTGCATCATTATGATGAATTTCAGGTCCTTTTAGATTTAAAACTAATTGAAGATCTCCGGCTTACCTCTTAAAAATTCTACTCGAACTACCTATAATGTAGACGGCCGATTTTAGACATGTTTATCTAAGTTCGCTTAATGCAACGAGATTAGATTATAGCTCACTTCTGCTCAAAATACGAAAATGACGCATCGTTTCCTACCAAGATCTAAATGTATTAATAAATAAATAAATAAATGTTCTACCAAATAAATGTTCGAGTCTAAAAAAACAGGCTAATAACAGATGGAGACATGCCTGTTGCCACAGGCAGCTGGCCAAAGTCTGCCCCAATTTAGGTGCCGTACCCTTTATAATATATATACATAAGCAAGTGGCTCACTGTGTCCTACTCTTCGTTTTTCCTGCCTGGCTGTGTAAAGGTGACAGCATCATCATTACTCAAGGTGGACATGCAGGGTCAAGTGATCGATTCCGGCACCACGACGTTTTCGTTCGCACGCGGCGCATTCGCCCAGCATGCAATCGTACACGCACATAGACCAGATATTAAAGCCATCGTGCAAACCAGACATCCAGCTATCGTGACGGTGCGTATAATGTGTATTACCAACCTAGGAAAAGCTTTCACAGACGAGTATAGAATAACAGCTTAGTTCTGCAAACGAGTGAACTGTTTCTAATTTTGTATTTAAACCTGCACCTAATTTTTTTTTTTTTCACTAATACGATCAATTGACTTCCTACCCTTAATTGACTCCCTACTAATTACAAAATGTATCTATTTGCACAGGTCTCAGCAATGAAAAACGGTCTGATGCCGGTATGCTCGGATGCCGCACTTCTCGGTGACATCTCGTACGCAACGGCTGGTGTCGATTGTGAAGGCCTATCAAAGGCACTTGGTCCTGTGAATAAAATTGTTTTTATCAGGTGAGGGAGTATACGCTTTGTTGATGCATAATAGCTTGAGCTTTTATTATGATTAAATTAGGAATTAAATATTGATTTCCTTTTAAAATTGAAATTTTGTCTAAGGGGCTTTATTATACAAACGAAATTTTTTGTTACATACATACAGGGTACAACGTGCAGATGAATTAAAAGTCGTACGAATTGTTTTTTTTACCTGTCTCACCGTTTATTTATTTGGTTTAGTAAAGAGGATCTTCTTATCAGATGACGATGAAAGTTCAGGGCTGTTTCCATGGTTAACACTCGCGTTTGTGTATGGTTTTCTTTGTCGAAACATATACAGAAATCAAGGAGCACTGATTGGAGGCGACTCAATTGAAGAGGCGTTCGCTTCGTTGGCAGCGACGGTCTCTGCATGTGAGCAGCTTCTTGCCTTAGCACCTCTCGGTCTAGACAATGTGTACGTGCTTAGCCCTGAAGAAATGGCCGCAATTCGCGAAGAGCAAAAACAACAGACCAAGGATCATGAACCAGCTATTCCAGCCGATGAAGATAAGGTAAGGCGATTTCGCGCTGCTATCGACAGATTAAATGTAAGACAGGAGCTTCATAATATAAGATTTACTAAAATTTGTGTTGAGTACACTGAAATATATCCCGCAGGTTATGGGGACGGACGGCTAATGGGCGACCTCATTAGAAGTTGGGCATACATGCTTTGTTCGTGTGTCGTATTGTCTGTTATCACAAAATTCTCGAATAGTGTAATCGATTAAACGAGATCAACGATCGGTAACTGATAAATTTGTTGTTTACCTATGCCGTGTTACATTGGTTACTCTAATTTGTTTCAGGATAAAATGGACTCAAAGCTGTCGCGTCGATTGCGTCTCTGCGATGTGGCGTTCGAGGCTCATATGCGTACACTTGACAACAGCGGCCTTCGTACAGGTTATTTCTATAGACAACCGTTATTACGGGACGAACGGCCGCGTGCCAAAAATGATGTAGAGGTCCCGCCGTCCGCATCGTCATTTGGCCAGAGCTTCGACGAGGACAAATGGCTCAGGTAAAAGTTTATTGAAAGTCTTTTCATTCCTGGACAATATTTTTGTGTTCCGATTTCGAATGTTTCAGACATTTTATTATTTAGGTTTGTCTTATTCTCCACGGTACCTTTTTGAACGCGTGCAAGGACGAAGCCTAAGGTACATATGCGCAGGAAGCCCTATCGTTTGCCTATGTTCTTTTTGAAGGCATAGTTTTGGCCTGGCTGTTGAACAGATATAATATAGAGGAAAATTGGGTGGCACACAACGTAAAAAGATGCAACCGTTCCTTTAGGGCCAACTTATATATATATAGAGGCGGTAGGACTATCTTAACGCTAGGGTAGTGCGGTCAAACAGCTTGGCATACTATGACGCCATTATAGTGTAAGGTTACATTGTCTGTCTCATATTTTGTATCGCTGCCGATGTATTATGTGATTATATTTCTTCTTATCGTGATTGTGACTTTTCTGCTGTTGATCTCCAATTTGCTTATAAGGCGTATTCTGGCCTTCGCTGTTCGAATCGCTTTTACTCTATTGGTAGTTCCCGGAAGACTCGAGCGGTCCTTGTAGCAAGGGGGTTACAGCTGTGGAATGAACCCTTTCTACTGTCTAGCTTCGAACCTCCTATAGCAAGCACTTTTACCGATGCCCAAATGGGAGAGAAGCTAGTTAAAAGCGCCGAGTCACACGCACAGAGATCTCGAGATAGCCGGACTGCATAGACACAACAACAATGACACAGAAAGGGCTAAAGGGCGAGGCAGAGTGGGCAGAGCATATCGTGTACCTACATAACTGCCTTTCTGCATGCAGCAGGGCGCGCGGCTAGATGTGTGCCTTTGTGCAAACATGTATATGGACGGAGAGTAGGAAATATGAGCAGCTGGGCAGGCCCGGCGAGCTCTGGCCGGTGGTGGAAGTGACACCCAGAGCGTTTGAGTTACATAAATGGGTTAGAACTCTTTCGTTTGCTTCATCGCCGTGTTACACATGGAGTACCCCAGTTCCGGAGCTTTCAGAGGTGGTCACTAACCGTTTGGCTGTGCTATTTTTGATGATGATTTTCATAAAAGCACTTAACAGCCGATCATAAAAGTCATACAATACTTTTTGTTAAAATATAGGCTCCCTCCCTATATGTACTGTCCCTTTTTGTTAGATATTCAAGATACAGTGTCTGTTCTAGATTGGTATAAAGCATTTGATATGATGCAAACAATATCTTAAAGGTGGCAACGGATTATTATTAATTTTGAACTTTCAAATTGGGAAGTGCCTCTCTACAACCTCATACGACACTAAGATTTCACTAAGAATTCTACATTTTATCCTTCACTCGGTAAGGCTAACTCATTGTATGTACCTCTATGTTGGCATTTAATCGCTGCTTGTGATTGTCACTTGCAGTCCCCTTCGCAAGCTTCTCGACGCGAAGAAGACACAGGACAAAATGCGCTACGTTAACTCGCCAAACTCGTACCAGCGCGTAGAAGTGCTTGAAACTGGGACGGCGGACCCTCGAAAAATCACCAAGGTACAATAATAAACTACGACAAGCAACAGCAATCGATCAAGCAGCAACAACAGCCACAACAACAATAACGGAAATACCATCTATAATTACAGACAATTAAAACATTAATCGGTTATTATTGGTTTTTCAAAACTCAACCTCAGAGTGAAAATGTGAGGCTATGAAAACAAAACGAGTGCAGTCGTCACCTTTTGTCAACGGTAGTTGGCGAAAACACGGAAACCTGTAACGCAATATTCAAACAATGATTACTAAAGAAGAAACATGGCCTGGGCCCTATTTGCACTATATCCAAGTGAATGAGTTTTATCTACCTATAAGCACGAGAACGTGCCATTTTAAGGGTCACTTTTTGATGACAATATCCCCGATCCACATCCGTGGCCGTATTTGCAAGATTGTCAATGTTGCAGTAACCGACGTAGCTGGGAAAAGGCTGTCCTGTTTCATCGTACTTGAAAGCATATGAGCCATGCTTTCATGTCGTCAAAGCTAACATCTCTATGGAACTCCCTAACTGATTCATAGATTTAAATAGCTGCTAAACAGCGCGCTTCATACGAACAAATTTCTTTTTCCAAATTCCATATCGGAATACGTTAGCCATTGTTTTCGCGGCCAGCTTACACGCCTGCACCGAATGAAGTGCCCGCAGAACACCGAACTGAAAACCTTTCTCATACTCTGGCGTTATAGATGTGGCCTGGAACAGCTTCAGATATCGAGGCCACCTCAAACTGCTGCTAATTAGGCTCCTGTCATGAATCGAAGATGGCAGGCCTGCTCATTTCTTCAGTAAGACATCTGTTTGCCTCGAGTTAATTAGAAGTTCGATTGTGTATTGATCGTGCTCAGTATTGGCAAGGCTGAACGGTAGTAGGTCAAGAGAATCCTCGTCTAAATAGATAATACGAATTTAGTTGACCGACGGGAAGTCAGGCAGGTTTTTCTATGATCCATGTTAACTGCCTTGACGCAAAACAAAAGTATGCTCCATCAGTTCCCCACTGTGCGACCTTCTTATAATGCATGGTTGCTTCAAAGACTTGCAACGCCTTGATCTTCATTGAAGAAGACAAATGCCTTTGTGATGTGATAATAGGCAAGCGGAATCAGCTCAATTACCTCAACGGATATGTAGCCCGACAGTAATGCATAGAACCTTCCTCCAACCAGTAACTGAGTTGAAGAAGCATTGCGGACAAAAGATTCTTAAAATTAGACGAACGTGTGTACTGAGTTTATTCAGGCAGAGTCGTTTGTTGATGTGCTTTCATTGAGCTGCTTTCGTATGAAGTTATAGCCCGAACTGACCCGAATATAGGTGGAACTATTAGTAGTAGGTCTGACATCAGGAAATGTGGGTTATAGTTGTACATTTCTGACTTGTAAGGCCATTAGATTCCTCTCTGTTAGGTCGCAAAGTCCCAGCAATCGTTTTTAGAATTGTCATTCCTAAGGTGACTCGTTGGCAGCTGACGCTTTCGAGGACAATTTCCTTTAGTGGGTGTTGCAATGCCTCGGGGCACGCATGTAGAAAGTGTATTCATTTAACAAGTTCTTTAACGGGTCGGCCCACTATAATGAGTTGTTTTGAACCGCCTGGTTATTGTAGAACTAAGAGATACTCCTCAGAGACAGTATCTGGTATGCAAATTCATAGAATGGCGGCGTGTGGGTGGGCATACTTGCTTTCCAATTTGCCTTGCTTGCCCTTGTGCGTGGCTATTTAAAAAAAAATTGCCCAAATTAAGTGGATCCAGATTGTCGGACATCAAGATATCGAAGCTTCAGCATACCACTATAGAAGTGCTACGTTTTGCCCCCATTTAATTATAAAGCTCTGTTCATAATCGAATCTGTCATAGTGGCTAGGTTTCTTAGTGAGGTCAATGAGATTTCTCGGTGCAGGATTCCCGCGAGAGGTCTTAGGTAGACTGCCACATATAGACGCTCTCCTGGCTTGTAAGCAACTCCTAACGATGATGAATTTAAAGAAAAGGGATAGATATGCATATATGTCAGCAACAATCTGGAATATGTACTGCACCCATAGATTAGTGATCAAAGCCGTAGAGTAGAATTTACCCTCTAACCGGTCACTCTCTAACATTGCAGACACCTTTGCCTTTTGCCAGCTGTTTTTGTCGTTATGAGCAGAGTATTATGAGTGCACCGCTAACCGTCCCGTTCATTACTCGATAAGTGTAGCAGTTGAATAAAAATAGCCATAGTTCAATGCGCATATATATATATATATATATATATATATATATATATATATATATATATGGATATCCAGAGTGGGCAAGTGACTTTTGCTAGTGTGCCTAAATAATGATTACTGCTATTGTGAAATATCGAACAGTCGAAGTAACCCTATAATAAATTAAAATGTTCCCTTTGAATATATCTTTCAAGTTTCACATAGCATATCAATTATAAAGCACGGTTTTTCTGCTGCAGAAGCCTTCACACTCACGCTACACTATAACCTCTGCATGATGAAACGTTATCGATCGAATTGTCGCTTTAAGATTTACGGCAGTCTTTTGGTTGAAGGTTTGTCTTCAGCTTCTTGTATTGTTAATAAAAGCTTTTCCATATACCGTATTGATATAGACAGACATACTATTGCTTATATTTGTAAATACTTTTAGATTCTTATTGAATTAGAAATATATTTAAGATAGTTTTATTGGTTTCCAGCTGACAGTGAAATGGCAGCTGTTAGGGCTTACAGCCGATGAAATCAAATGTTGCGAAAAAGATGGAAGAAGAATCGTATTCTGGTAGTTGTGTTAGTATGAATGCTTCCGTGCAGACACCTCATACATACAAGCAAACCGATATCTCTATCTATAGCACGATGATACAGAGAAGAAGATAATGTGTTGTCGTCTAACAAGGACCCGGAGGGCAATCAATGAACGCTACCTACGGAACTTTATTCGTAGCAACTAAATTCATCATTTTAGATGTTAGCTACGTAACATTCTGAGTCATTAAGGGGATGATAGCCAATCATCAATTTGCTTGATAAATATGAAATTATCAATACAATATCATACAGTGCATACATAACGAATGATAAGTTAATCAATTGAAATTATGTCATTTTTGTATGATACGAGTACCATAGAAAGCGTAGAAATAGAACAAACACTGAAGATGCGATAAGGCTCGCTATAATTAATAAAGTAAAATAACTTGATGAATTTGGGTGTTTACTTTCATCATCATTTTAAGTTATAGCGTTGAGCTCTAATTCAAGCGTATAAATAATGCACGCGAAAAGCTAGTGTCAAGTAAAACGGATTATGTGTTATTAAGTAATGCCATTTGTTCGTGTTAAGCCTTAATAAGCGGTTTATACGCCTTTGGTTATGCTCCAGTGTTGTTACGCACTGCAACTGTGGGCAAGTTCACTCTGGACAAAAAGTCTACGATAGCTAGAAGTACGACAGGAACTATTATTTTCGTCGAGCTGGCTGCTTTCTACGATAACAACGATAGAGAAACGAAGAATCATGTGTGTCAACTGTTGGAACTGGGTCTGGCTTCTAACAAGGCCGTAATATCATGGTCCTCGTAGACAACTTGCCTTTGCCCTTGCAGACGATAGCTCGATGACGTGAAATGAGGTCGCCGAACCTTACAAGAAATACTGCCGTCTGAAAAGCGGTCCCTCGTTATATAAACTAATCTCCTGTTGCTGTAAAAGCAATCTGCATTCTTTTGCAGTTCTCGCGAGCAGCTTATTGTACTTTGGAAATATTTCATTTCTTTGAATTTTGTATAGAAGCTAAGGGGCTCCTTCTTATGTGTCCATTATCGCTTATAAATGATCCCTTGTGCCGATACTGCATTCTTAATTGCTTCAAAAAAAAAGAGTCCTTCTACGGTCTTGCTGTCGTAATAAATGTACATGTGCATTCATATCGGGCTGTTTGCCGTCCTGTTGTTGGTTGGATTCAAAGCTTTTGAGAATGCAGAGTTGCTAATTTCGAATTAGATCGGGGTACGTATTTCTAACAACAACAAAAAAAAAAGGAAAAAAAAGATGTAGTCCTGGCAATTTCCATTTGCGCAGCAGAACTAAGTGACAGGACGCAATACGACCACACTCACTCGTAAAGCATTATGTACGCGTTCCTGCCTTCGTATGGCTGTTATGATCCTTAATGTCGTCGCAGTATTGTTATAAAGATGATGGTGGATCTTATTGTTATTGTTTATACTGGTGACAAAGGTGTTTGTTGCTGCTCTTGGGGTTACTGAAGGGGTTTGCTTGAAAAATGGTTAGCGATGACATATCCTGATCCAACGTCGCTCGCTTTCAGTGGGTGCAAGAGGGCCAGGCACAAGGCGGCGGAACAAATCAACAGACCGTAGTCAAAATCGAAGGAGGCTCACACCAGTTTGTACCAACTAACACTGATCCCGCTGAATTCAAAAGGAAGCAGAAGGAGGTACGTGCTTTGCCATGACCGCGTTCGGTGGTTTTTCCTCATGCTTCGAAGTGTATTGTGTACCTTCGAAATCACACATTTTTTCATCACTTCCACCGAATTGTATCAGCGGCTAATTGATTTGGTTGTATTGATAGTGACGTTTGTTTCTCGCAAAACTGGCCGTTTCCTTTGTTATGTGCATGTGTAGCTTCATAGGTAGAAGAAATAATTTACAACGATATTGATGCTAGACTGTCGTCTTCTGTAATACTCTCCAGATGAAGGCAAATCGTCTTAACTCTAAGGTGACGGCAGGGCCTCAGTCAAACATCCTTGAAGGCTACACCTGGGATGAAATCAGGCAGATGCAGGTACGTGATGATATTGATACATTACCTTTCCCTAATAATAATACGACAACTTGTTCTAGATTTAGGTTTACAAAGGACTATTGATTTCTGACGATCTCTCGTCTCGATGATGATAACAGCAAGTGTAGCAAAAGTTCTCTTAATATCCACTAACTAACTTTTATAAAATTAGGACACGATAAATCGTCAATCTGGTGGCGATAACGTGGTATTAGTAGGAGCTGCTTCAAAGGGTATTATTCAACGGGACTTCCAGCACAATGCAATGGTATACAAGAGTGTTTACCAGAAGAATCCATTCGACGGCATCACAGATGAGGTAACTTTTCTAACTATTTAATTACACACACACACACACACACACACACACATAATTACGAAGATGTATAAACGAAAAATTTGTTTAATGTACGCACATGCTCATATAATATCTTGTCAATTCAATGAAATGTGCAGAGGCTTCGATATGTAATGTAAACATTTGTTTTGTAATAAAGGAGCCGAATCGCTATGCTGCAGACACTTTTTTACCTTTATTGTATAATACATTAACCAAAAGATATACTATATATGCGCAATTTTCACCAATGGCCTTCTGTCGTTTTTCTGATAACACTATATTCCAAAAACCGCAAAGAATTTCCCTTTTTTATTAACGAAAAATTGTCACATTTTTTTTCATTTAAAATTTTTTTTTTAATTTTTTTATTTTTATTTCTACATCTGTCCATTAAAATTGAATTAACATCATTAGAAAGTTTCACAGAGACCGTGACGAACTATAATCGTATGATGCAAAATCCGAATTCTAGGGGAAGCTTCTCATGCGTAGTTTCTTAATTTTTATTGTGATCAGTTAAAGAAGTCTATGAATTGACAGTATCGTGGTGGAAGATGACGATCCATTTATTTGCTAGTTTCGCTCAATTGTTTTCAATGGACAATTGTTATGTTGTTGTTAACTGCTGATAGTAGTAATGGCCCAAATCAATCGTTTTACCAGGCAGCGGCAGCAACTCAAAGTGCATAATTCCTTCTTGGTCCTACCTAATATCACTTTCTTTGGCGTCAGTCTAGGTTTTGCCACAGATTACGAAGCATATTTTCGTAAATCAATCGCTTTAGAAACGGCTTAATTTCGTTGCGCTTCCGTAGAATTCTCTAAATAAAAGTACGATCGTCTGTATAAGCTCGCGCAACATCGAGTTTCTTTGTAGCCAAGTTACAACCTTGAATCAGTAACTACTTTGCGGTAGATGTCTGGTTTTCTGACGATGTCATGACTACTCATGTGTCGGTCTTACTCAAACTTCGCAATTATTTTATTAACTTTTTTTTTTACAATTGGCCGATCAATACGAAAGTACCTTTTACACCGAAGTTTTTAGAACGAAAGCCATAGAAATTTTTCCCTTTTTTTATTTTCTCGCCATGGCCACGAACAGCAAATGTTTCATATGGTCCTGAGTAGTGTTTTGCTTTTACCGTAATGAAATTGAAGACTATAACAAATTTTGCTCAGCTATCTAAAATCTGAATAAGGACATACCAGCAGCTCTAGCACATCTACTAACGCTAGCTATATAGTACCAGCGGCGACCGACACGACGTGACTTTGAAGCCATATAGCTAGAGTAACGGTCAATACTCTTCCAAAATATAAATATATTGACTAGTCGGTGTTCCATGTCTATATAATATATATTGTGCTATTATACTGGCTAAAACAATTGTGTTCAGATGTTTTATCATCTCTATAGGAATCTCTCTAAGAACGTCTGGATGTCCCGTCACTAATTAATCAGATGAAACCTGCCGATAAAATATATCGAATTTTGTTTGTCGTTTACAGGAACTAGAGGAGTATCGCGCCTTAATCGAACGCAAAATGCGCGGTGAGCCCATTGAAGACGATATCCCTGAATGTCTTCGCCCGCTTCTGCAAGAGCCTATTGCGCATGCAGCAGTTCCCGCAGCTACTTTATCTTCAACACCAGTAAAAAGTTCTCCAACAGGTGTACCGCCTGCCGCTCATAGATCGCCCATTCAATCGCCCGTTTCAGAAGAAGGTACACGTCTAAGTAGACATTTACTAAGAAATACCGAACTAGTATAGCAGCTTAAATTACGCGCGCGCACACATACATAAGCACACAGATGCATGGAAATCATCTTACCACACTGTGCTCTGGTCATGAGGTTTCAAAGACGGGTGTATAGGTAATGGTCGCTTATTACGAAAGCACAAGATTTCAATATCGTGACTGATTTACTTATTGTGCATGGCATTGTCAAGTAAAACTTGCACGTGAATTAGAATGCTTACCAGGTGGTACAATGTACCACAACAATCTAGAACAATGAAGTAAACGACGATTTAGGTTTTCTAAAAAAGTTATATCTATTAACTAGCTTTTTAAGTCAAAATACCCTAAAAGGCTTTATTTTTGTTCCAACGGATTTTTTCGAATCGTTTTCATAAGTGTGTGTGGTAAGAGTTAGGCGTTAGGTGTAATCACTTCCCCTTCTGTGGAACTTTTCGACTATAACGACAAAATTTCCTAGACAAAGGTCTCTCGTTTCTACCCAAGCATCTTATAGATATGTTGATAAAAAGTGTTTATTTCTAAGACAAAGTAAATCTGAATTTAATTACGTTGTAGATCCAGTATATCGGTCACCATCGAGCAGCGTCCGAAGGTCCCTGTCGGCCCGCATGGCCGCCGAAGGTAAGCGCGACCTCACCACGAGAACCACAGCGTAAAATACGATGGAAGAATTCTGGTTCTCTTCCCTTTACCTTGGTGGTGGTGTCGCGCTCTATCTAATCATATTGTGATTGACTGAGGGACAAAAACCGGGTCAATCAATGATTTTGTTTCTGATGGTGACGGGTAATAATAGCAGCGGTAATAGTAATAATGGTGAAGGGTATTTGATGATGCTGGAAACATCTGTACTGTAGGGGTAGGTTCACACTGCACAGACTCATTCGGGGCCAGCACCTGCACTATCGCTCCTGCTGCCTACGCCGCGCTACTACTGAAACGCGTTTTTCTATCTGCCTCTAGACGTTTCTAGATACATGTCCTTCTTGATTCTGAAAATACCGCTACCCTGGAGAAATTTCATCGCTTACTTCTCGTATCAACACACAGAGATCGTAAAAAGCGTCCCGTTGGGATACGCCCTCGAGGTGATGTCCTTTCTCAAAACCACTATCTCGCTTTGACCAGGTGTACGTTGGTCGAAGCAGTAGACTGCAAGCAGTTGTATATAGTACCAATCCCAGACGTCGCAGAAGAGCTTTTCCCTTCTAAATAGTTTGTTTGGCCTAGTAATTAACCATAAGCTTATATGCACTGTCTTTAAATCGACATGGTATAGCCTCAACACGTGTCTATGTGAATATATAATGAATTAGATGAATAGAAGCTTATATTCATCTAATCTTCGTCCGAGTTCTAGTCGACATGTGGCTGCCGCCTTAATATACGTGTCAACCCTCTCCCCTGTCCATTGCTAAAAGGTAAGCCGACTTTAGCTCGACGTAAACTATACAGAACAAAAAACCAAACATGGACTTTAGTGACGGATTCTGCTAAAAGCCAGATAGGTCCTTCATGCCGGGTTTGTGTTGACCTTTGGCCCAGATTTAGGTGCGGTTTCATTTTTAAGGTTAGTCAAGCCGAATTCTGGCAGGCGTACGTGAACGTGTGACAAACATACGGGCTAGACTGACTACTTTTTTCTGCTTGCGCACCTTCTGCCACGTGCTATGAGCTAGCGCTTTGGTCACGGTGAAGTTTTCCTTTGGTGCACCTAACAGCCATAACGATATGCAACTAACATCACTGACTTTCTTTTGATTCGTGTCGGAAACCTTAAAACCTGATGAAAGAATGAAAAAAAAACAGACCTAGATTTGCAGTTGAAATAAGCATTAAAGTGGTAGGCAACGAAATAGGGAATTTTGTCTCGAATAAGTTTATAACGACAATGAAAAAATGGCCCTTTGACTGCCAATCCTGGTTTTCCACGAAATGACGATTTGGGTCAACGCATTGTCCAATCAGATGCGGAAGAACAGCGCAGCCAGAGCCTCGGCTTCGGACGGAGATACTTCTCGGAAAGAAAGCCCAAGAAGAGTGAGTCCATCTTCTACATCCAACGAGAAGGAACAAACCAACCAATGTTGTGTTTTGTCCTAGAGTAAAAGATAAATCATACATATTTGTTTATAACCTAGCATTTATTCTGATAGGCTTTTTATTATTATTGTTACTATTATGAACATTTTGTGCTTCGGTTTTATCGTAACGCAGTATTACGTGATTATGTGGATTTACGTTTATGTGGATTCCATATTTCATCTCACTATCAAGTCTTTTCATGTATACATGATCAATATATTTTTCGGATCGTTACTGGATTTTTCGGTAGTTAATTTAGTACTAAGCTTAGTTACGACGTCACTTACGCGTTAGTTACGATATAATCGAGCTTGGCAGCTAAATGTAAATCACATATTACCGTCGAAAAAGTGTATCTGCTCGTCTAGCGTTTTTATTTTCTCTTCTTGTTGTTACAAATCACCTATCTCCTCCATTCGTCAGTTTTTTCTGGCCTCAGTGGTTGGGTTTATACACGTACATGTACACGTGGTATTCCTGATAGTAAACATGCACCTTGGACCTCATCGATTCAGGCAAATATTGGAACTCGGTCGTTATTAACCGGTGGCTGACCATTTTCCAAGTTTATAAATTATAGCATTTTCTACATTTTATTTACCACAGGGGAAATCGCTTGAATTTTCCAATACATTCGAATTGTACTGGAACGTTTTTCGATGTATCAACGCCGTGTTCGATTGGCCTTAAATCTCTTTCACCTCATAGACTGCTTCTGAATACTATTCGTTCAAATATAACTTTGCAATCGCCTAGTTGCGAAACTAGTTTACCTGCAATGGCTCTGCAGAAATAGTAGCAAACGACTCGAGTCGGAGTCCTACTATGTCCCGTCCTTTTACCCACAAGACTTTTTGTTCGTCATCGTTAACACATTCACGGACATGCGATGCTCTATCTAGATAATTACGTGGTCCTAGTGCACGCAGTTGTCGACTGATACAACAAGATTAGCTCAACGTTAAGATTAGATCTACATAGCTATAGTATCTGCAAGTAAAAACATTATCAGTCACGGCTTCAACTTGGTAGTATTGGCTGAGTACTTCCTCCAAGCTTTCGAAGTATTAACGGTCGGTCGTAGTTGTTCACTTTTCAGAGAACGTACCATTCTTCAGAGACCCATGTTCTTTGAGAAATCCTGAGATAATTATAATTTTTTTATTCCATGTCCAATCATGGAGAAGGAATCGAATCGAAAATTTATTAGTACAGCTCAGTAAAATTTCATCTTGTTTCATGTCTCATCTCAGGATAAAGATGATAAACATTAGCGATATTGAAAGCTACGTTTGAGATTTGACTAAGCAAAACCCTGTTAGTTTTGCGATTAATAAAAGATGCATTGAAGAATTGCTCGCCTCCATAGCCCCAAAGCTACACCCCCGATCATGCATCCCTTCTCGCAGTTACAGAATGGCTTGACTACATATATATATGACGGATATGTACGTATATAGTTAGACAAAACGGGTTAGCGAATGTACTAGCTTCGGTACAAGCTCGTAAGTCATATATATA